>NW_020528997.1:197500-244719 GCF_003368295.1 Carassius auratus
ATCATAGCTTTAATTGACAAAGATGATTCAAATAAAAGTTAATCCTTATCTTATTAATTTATACTATTCTTGAAATAGCAGATGAACAGTGCTTTCACACCAAGGGCAAACGATTGATCACCTTCTGCTAATTCTCTCCTGCACACTAGGTGGCGCTGAACAACAACCTCAGATATGTGTCTCGTATATGAAGTTAACATCCTCCACTGCTCAACACACAGCATTAAATTAAGATAAATAAACACAAACCATCTATAATGCTTACAAGAACACATCTTAAAATATACACCTGCTTTTAATTTGTAATAAACATCCTTTATTGTAATGAAAATTCCATGAGCTGCATAAAAGCACATATGAAATATGAAAGCAAACAAATATTGTGAAGATATATTTTGTGTGTAGAAAAAAAAATCAAATTTTTTTACATTTGCATTTACATTTAATCATTTAGCAGACGCTTTTATCCAAAGCGACTTACAAATGAGAACAATAGAAGCAGTCAGGTCAACAAGAGAACAACAACAGAATACAAGTGCCATGACAAGTCTCAGTTAGTCTAGTACAGAACGCATAGCCAGGTGTATATAATTTTTTTTTTTTTTTTTACTTAAATGAAAAAGACAAGAAAAGGAAAAGTACTGGTGTTAGTAGGTTAAGTGCAGGCGAAAAAGATGAGTCTTTAGATGTTTCTTGAAAATGAGTAAAGACTCAGCTGTACAAATTGAGATTGGGAGGTCATTCCACCAGCTGGGCACAGTCCAGGAAAAGGTCCGTGAGAGTGATTTTGAATTTCTTTGGGATGGCACCACAAGGCGTTGTTCACTTGCAGAGCGCAAACTTCTGGAGGGCACATAAGATTTAACCAGTGAGTTTAGGTAAGTTGGTGCCGTGCCAGTGGTCGTCTTGTAGGCAAGCATCAGTACCTTGAATTTGATGCGAGCAGCTACTGGTAGCCAGTGTAACCTGATGAGGAGAGGAGTAACATGAGCTTTTTTTGGCTCATTGAAGACAACCCTCGCTGCTGCATTCTGGATCATTTGCAGAGGCTTGACAGTACATGCAGGAAGAGCCAGGAGAGCATTACAATAGTCCAATCTGGAGAGACCAAGAGCTTGGACAAGAAGTTGGGTTGCTTGCTCTGACAGGAAGGGTCTAATCTTCCTAATGTTGTATAAGGCAAACCTGCAGGACCGGGTCGTTGTAGCAATGTGGTCAGTGAAGCTTAATTGATGATCCATCACAACTCCTAGGTTTCTGGCTGTCCTCGAAGGAGTTATGGTTGACGAGCCCAGCTGTATAGAGAAGTTGTGATTAATCAATGGGTTAGCTGGAATCACCAGTAGTTCAGTCTTTGTAAGGTTAAGCTGAAGGTGATGGTCATTCATCCAGCTAGAAATGTCACTCAGACAGGCTGAAATGCGAGCAGCTACCGTCGGGTCATCAGGCTGGAATGAGAAGTAGAGTTGGGTGTCATCAGCGTAGCAGTGATAAGAAAAGCCGTGCTTCTGAATGACAGATCCTAAAGATGTCATGTAGATGGAGAAGAGAAGTGGTCCAAGTACTGAGCCTTGTGGAACCCCAGTAGCAAGGTGGTGTGACTTTGAAACATCACCCCTCCAAGACACACTGAAGGATCTGTCAGAGAGGTAGGACTTAACCCACAGGAGTGCAGTTCCAGAGATGCCCATCTTTCTGAGGGTAGACAGGAGAATCTGGTGATTAACAGTGTCAAAAGCAGCAGACAGGTCCAGTAAGATGAGTACAGAGGATTTTGAAGCTGCTCTTGCTAGTCTCAGTTGAGCAGAGCAGTCTCAGTTGAGTGGCCACTTTTGAAGCCAGATTGGTTGCTGTCCAGGAGGTTGTTCTGTCCAAGGAACATAGAAAGCTGGTTGAACACAGCCCGCTCAAGTGTCTTTGCAATGAATGGAAGAAGGGATACCGGTCTGTAGTTTTCAAGAAGCGCTGGATTTAGAGATGGTTTCTTGAGCAGTGGGCTTACCCGAGCCTGCTTGAATGCTAAGGGAAATGTTCCAGAGTGAAGAGAGGAGTTGATAATGTGAGTAAGTGAAGGTATGACTGAAGAAGAGATCGCTTGGAGGAGGTGAGTGGGGATAGGATCAAGTGGACAAGTAGTAGGATGATTGGACAGGAGAATTTTGGAGACGTCCATCTCTGAGAGTGGAGAGAAGGAGGATAAAGAGTGTGCATCAGTCATTGTGAAGTTTTCCTCAGTCTGTGGTGTGGAGAATTGTTCACTGATGGATCTCGTCTTATTTGTGAAGAAAGCTGCAAAGTCGTCCGCTGTAAGAGTCGATGGAGGAGGTGGAGGCGGCGGATTAAGAAGAGAAGAGAAAGTCTTGAATAGTGTCCGAGCGTCACAGCAGCTGTTAATTTTGTTGTGGTAGTAGGATGTTTTAGCTGTGAAGACATTTGCAGAGAAGGAAGAGAGGAGAGATTGATACACACTGAGGTCCGTAGAGTTTTTTGATTTCTGCCATTTCCTCTCTGCAGCCCTGAGTTTAGAGCGATGTTCACGGAGAACCTCGGACAGCCAGGGGGCAGATGGGGCAATGCGTGCTGGTCTAGACGACAGTGGGCAAAAGTTGTCCAAGCAAGATGTTAAAGTGGAGCAAAGAGTGTCCGTAGCACTGTTCGTGTCCAGAGCAGAAAACTGAGAGAATGGTGGAAGAGAGGATGAAACCACAGCAGATAGGCGAGATGGAGAGAGTGAGCGTATGTTCCGTCGAAAGGTGACCTGCGTTGGAAGTGATCAGAGGTGTGCAGTGGAGCAACTGAAGAGGTGTCCACAGAGCAACCGCGCGTGTAGATGAGGTCAAGTTGGTTGCCCGATTTGTGAGTCGCTGTAGTGGACACTACCTTGAGATCAAATGAGGTGAGCAGAGTTTTGAAGTCAGCAGCCTGGGGTTTATCTAAGTGGATGTTGAAGTCACCAAGCAGTACCAGAGGAGTACCATCTTCAGGAAAGTTTTATAGCAGCACATCCAACTCCTCCAAGAAGTTTCCCAGTTGACCTGGAGGACGATAAATGACCACAAAGTGGATTTTAACAGAGTGGGTTACAGTAATGGCATGTGATTCAAATGAACCAGTACCTGTAGGTGATGGCTGAAGTTCAAATTTCCATTCTTTGGATATAAGGAGACCCGTACCTCCACCCCTCCCAGTGGTACGAGGAGTGTGGGAACAAGTGAAATTAGTAGAGAGGGCTGCAGGGGTGGCAGTATCTTCAGGTTTGATCCAAGTCTCTGTCAGTGCCATGAGGTTGAGACCGGAATGGGTAGCAATAGAGGAAATGAAGTCTGCTTTGTTAACTGCAGACTGGCAGTTCCAGAGACCAACTGGAATAGAGAGCATAGTAGTTGAGGTCAGAGGGACATGGCGTAGGTATGTCAGACAGGCCTTCCTGCGACGTACATAGCGTGCTCTCCGAGTGTTAGTAGTGATAGTAGAGATCTGAAAGCACATAGTGACTACAAGTGTAAGATATATTTGAGAACAAACTATACAAAGAGTGGAAAAAGAGAAAAGCAATACTCAGGTGCCCTGTCGGTGTCCTTGCTCGGTGGAGTCGCACAGGTAGAGTCGATTGTCTTTACACTCATCGGTCTTCACACGAGGAGGGTTCACACGAGGGTTGCCGCGACCGCTGCCGCGGTGAAACCTAGTGCTTTGTATTAGCCTGATTACCTGTGATTGAAGTCAGCTGGCCACGCCTCACTATTTAGCAGATCGAAACCAGGCAGTCCCGCGATAGGCAAACGCAAAACCAAGCGCCACTTTCAGCACGTATTAACCACGGTAAGACACACACAATTTAAACCAAAAAAACTTTCCTAGCAATGATGATCACACACTAGTCTGATGAGAAAACAAGACAAAACACTCACAAGCTGCTGTCCTTCTATGTTGCTCGACTGTTTATTTTTATGTACAGAATGGCAGGAGATATGATCACACGATTGACGTGCTCTTAATCATAACACTCGCGCATGGTGAAGAAAACAGACAGTGCTCTTCAGATCACATAATTCACAGATATTATATTCTTTATAAAGAACATGTAAGAATAAATCTGTTCTAAGATACAGGCCGAAGTGGGACTCATATTCACCTAGAAATGTTTAATGTTCTAGGAATGTTTTCAGCGGCTAGTTTTATTTTAGTTCCCAGAATGTTCTGCTAAAAGTTAGGATAACATTCTCTAAAAACATTCAAAAAATGTATATTGATAACATTGTTACAACATTATTCTCTAACATTCTAATTAAGCTTCCCATCACACTAGATGTGGACTGACATTGCTCAGAAGTGAAATGTTGGTTGCAAGTGAAAACCCAACCTCTGTTTGGTGTCAAACTCTAGTGTAAATAACTCCAGAAACAGTATTACCAACTTCACTTATTAAAAACAAGATTTATTTCTGTCATACATGTAAAAAAGTTCTTATTGCGATTAACAGAGGTGTTTATTGAAAATAATAGTTTAGCTTGATGTCACCATTATGGTGATCAATACTTAGGCAGTATGACTCTTTCAGTTACGGTTCATTTAACTGCTGTAGCTATATTTGTTACAGCGAAAACAGTGAGATACAAATATCATCAGGTGATGTTGGTACTTGCTGATATTAGAACTTTCCTCATGTAGTAATCTGGTCAGCTTGTTTTATCTGGAGTTATATGCTATTGATTTAACATTAGTGACTACAGCAGATGCAAGGCATAAAAGCATACAAGTTTATATCATATTTTATCTGTTCTTTTTAAATTTTGTTGTTAATGAACCAGAGAAAGCTTAGACACACAGAGACCTCAAGAATTTGTGTATGAATCAATGGTGACATGCTTCATGCCGCAATGCATTCTGGGTGACATGAATGAGTTTTGTGTGATGTACCCAGAATACATTGCAGCATGTCACCATTGTTGAGATTCATACATTGAATCCTGATGTTTGTGTGAGAAAAAAAAAAAAAGTGTATATTTTTTTCTAATTATTGAAATAGTCTGCTTTAAAGGTCCCGTTTTACGCGCTTTTTTGAAGCTTTGATTGTGTTTACAATGTGCAATATAACATGTGTTCATGTTTCACGTGTAAAAAAACACAGTATTTTTCACACAATTCACTTATCTGTATACCGCCGTTTTCCCTGTCACAAAAGCGGGCTGATGACTTCCTTGTTCTATGAAGTCTCTCCTTCAGAAATACGTAACGAGTTCTGATTGGGCCAGCGGTTCCTGTGCTGTGATTCGACAGCAGCTGAGAGCTGGCTGCCCTCCTGGTAACGTGATTGGACTAGTTTTGGAGTAGTTTTGAGAAGCAAGTGGGCAGGAGTATGTGCTGGAGATGTACTTATAATCACAGGAGCGTTTTTACTGAAGAGATGCGCATGAAAACCGCATTCGTCTTTTTGCACAGCCCTAACATCTAGTTAACAAAGCTAAACAGCGTTGCCCTTTGTGTAATAAGTTACAGAAACTGTTAAACGCACCAACTTAAATAATAAAATACACTTACCGGTTGTGGTCCATAAACAACGCCTTCTCCAGACAAAGAGGGAACTGCTCCATCTTTCAAGAATAATCTTTGTGCAAATCCGGCATTAAACTGATTGAGATGAGAAAGTTGTCCTCAGCAAGTCCTCAGCAAAATGAGCTGCACATAGTTTTACATGTGCATTATAATGTTCGGGAACCGAGTTAAACATAAATTGTAACCATTAATCTCAAAGTACAGCGTTCCTGGGAAGACCAAACAAAGATGATTGGACTCCAAGATAAAAAAAAAACAGCGTTTCAACGACATGGCGACAAAAACAAACAGCTCTTCCTCTTCTCCGTCGGAGTGCAACAAGGCCACGCCCCCTGTTTGTGAATTCATGTGGGCGGAGGTTAGTCAAAAAAACTGTTTTAGTGACGTCATTCCTGCAGGAACTAGAGGGATGTAGTCCAAACGGGTCGTTTTTTGTAGGCGAATTCTGTTAAATCAAATATCTCGCTTGGCATTGAACTTTGAGCTTTAGCATTTTACAGATATTATTTATACTCTAACAACAACATTACACACTAACTAATGTTTAAAACATGGAATCACGAAGAAGGGGACCTTTAAATTCAGCTGTGTCTCAGGCTGTTGAGCCATTAAGTTGCTTTACATGTAACTAACACCATACATTAGATTTGGTGACAATGGGTAAACAGATCACATATGTGATGATGTGTTAATCACCAGTAAGCAACCAGGACCATCAAACCAGATGTTAACTTGCTTTTTTTTTGCCACAATAAAGATTATAGCAGCTAAAGCACAACACTGCCAAGTCAAGTGTCAAATTGCACAACTGAAACCAACACTTATCACCATTATGGTGACATCAAACAAACTATTACTTTAAACAAGGCAAGGCAAGGCATCTGATTAAATCTTAATAAGAATGTTAGGTGATAATGTTCTAATAATGTTATTAATAAACATATTTAGAATGTTTCTAGAGAATGTTATCATATCTTTTGAGAGAACGTTCTGGTAACAAAAATAAAACTATCCACTAAAAACATTGTAAGAACAATCCATGGAAATGTTCTTAGAATATTTTTAGAACAAAAAAATTCTAGCTGGGTATTCAGCCCTAAAGTTTGATGCTTAGAACGGCCCACTTTAGTTCACGACTGACAATATTAAAATAATGTAATTAAAACCTGTATATAAGTCTGCAATAGTGCACTGTTCTCTACAGCCTTGTAATCCATTGTATTTTTCTAGAGCAGTTGTTCTCGATCTTTTTACCTCAGGACCCCCTGCTCTCAGAGTCAATAGTGCAAGGCCCCTCCCAACCTTTTCTATTCACAAAAATCTGTGTATTGTAGTGTAATTATTTTTCAATTCTGTGTAGAGAGGAGTCACTGCGAAAAAGTGTACACACATAAGGAAAAACAATTCCTTGCTTTTTTTGTGTGACAAATAATTGTGCCTGGTGTGATTAGACCTATAGGGATCTATTGATTTAATTCAAAAGCATCATCGTGCCAAATTGATCTTTCTGTGTGTGTCTGTAGATGATCTGTCTCTGTGTCTGTAGGTTGTCTGACTGTATGGTGTCAGAGGAAGGCTGTGGTTATTTGTCTTCAGCTCTGAGTTCAAACCCCTCACACCTGAGAGAGCTGGATCTGAGCTACAATCACCCAGAACCATCAGGAGTACAGCTGCTCAATCACAAACTGGAGGATCCAAACTATACACTGGAGAAACTCAAGTATGTTAAACACTAACGCCTGTTTCACACATACTCCATCTGCAGTGCGTATGCGTTGTGTAATTTTTTTACACACCCATGATAACGGATTCCAGCGTTCATACTGAACGAGGTTGCAGTCCGTCAGTGTGTTCAAAGAGCAGTGCATCTGCAGCAGTGCAGCGATTGTTAACGTACTGAGTCTATTTTTGCTGTGCTGCATGCGCTGAATTAAAGTAACAGCGCATTGTTCGTGGGAAAAATGAACATGGATTGACATGGAAATGCAGTCATTTCACAATAAATGTGTATTAATTAAAGCCTACTGTGCTTCACACTCAACACATGGGTTTTTGGCTAGGTTTAACACAAGAAAAAGAGCACCTTAAGATAAACAAGGCAACATAATATGTTTTATGGAAGCAGAAAAACAAAGTTCATTAAGACCCGTGGGATTGCTTGTGATAAAGATTTAAATGCAAAAGGCATGAGAGTCGACTGTTTCTGTCAGTGTTTTCATTTTACATATTTGTGATATCCTAACAAGAAAAGTAGGCTACAATGTTAAGTTAAAATATTTTGCCGCTTGCTTGAGCAGCTTATTATACAAACCTAGAAGTCAAATGCATGAATAATATGTTATTTATATTTATTGAGTTTAAACTGATGTCTGATTATGAAAGATTGTTTCTGTTCTGTGATAAAAGACTCACAATGCTGAAAAGGGTTATTAATATTATTATTTTTATATGATTTGAAATATAAAAATAATGAACAAATGTTGTGTTTGTGAACTAACAAGCCGCGGATCTGTAGTGGACTGCAAACTGTGTGAAAGCACAATGAGTCCGTGCCGCTTCAGCACCACACACGTAACGCACACGGACTGCAGACGGAGTATGTGTGAAACTGACGTAATACTGACATACTAAGTGTGTGTGTGTGTGTGTGTGTGTGAGTGATGCAGATCTACAATAATGTGTGTTTGTGTGTTTGTAGTGTGGATCATGGAAGAGAGATCAGGATGAGAGCAGGACTACCAAAGTGTAGGTCTACACATACACACACACACACACACACACACACGGAATCGATAAGCGGAATTGGAATCGATAAAATTCGATATTATTAGATAAAAAAATATATCCAATCCTACTGATGATTGCTTTTGTTCTTCAGGATCAAATATATGTAAATATATTTTACACCAATATAATTTGGGTCATTTATTTGTGATTATTTCTGAAAATATATTTTTAATATGTTTTTTAAACCAATAACACAAATATTTTGACCTCTATATTTCAGTCCAAGAAAGTTAATTTTCTTGAAATTGGCCGCTGTGTTGACGCTCTCAACAAACACGTCTGTGATTGGCTACAGTGATCAGCGGAAACACACTGTAAATAGAAAGTGTTGATGATCTACACAGACACACAGACACACACAGATTCATCTGAAAGAAGCGTCTGTCAGAGCGAACAGAAACCTACTATCATTACACTTTAACACTGAAACACAGCTTTCACTATATTAGTGAACACATCGGTGAATGATGAGGACATTCTGGACTTTGTAAATCTAGTCAAAGCTGTAAACACACAGACATCTTCAGTGTTGTGTTGTTCTTGATGTTTCTCTCTTCTTGTGTTCAGATGCCTGTGATCTCACACTGGATCCAAACACAGCACACACTCAACTCGTTCTGTCTGATGAGAACAAGAAGATCACACATGTGAGAGATCATCAGCTGTATCCTGATCATCCTGAGAGATTTGATGTTCCTCAGGTTCTGTGTGTGGAGAGTCTGACTGGACGCTGTTACTGGGAGACTGAATGGAGCGGATCTGCTGTTATATCAGTGTCATATAAAGCAATCAACAGGAAAGGAGAATGGAGTGATGACTGTGTGTTTGGAAACAATGACAAATCCTGGAGTCTGGAGTGCTTTTATAACAGATTCTCTGTACTTCACAACAATAACAGAACTGTTATTCCTGCTGTCCGTTCATCATGTAAGAGAGTAGGAGTGTATTCTAATAGAGTAGGAGTGATTTCTAATAGAGTAGGAGTGTATGTGGATGTGTCTGCTGGTGTTCTGTCCTTCTACAGCGTCTCTGACACACACACACTCACACACTTACACACACTCAACACCACATTCACTGAACCCCTCTACGCTGGATTTGGGGTTAATCCTGGTTTCTCACTGTCTCTGTGTGATATTAAATGACAGAGAGACTCTTTCTGATCTTCACACAAACTCATCAAATCTCACATTACTGTACATTTCTATTCATTTTTAATTAGTTTTTGATCATCATACAGAAGTTATGAATCTAGATCAGACTCATACTGTTCTGAATCTTTAATAAAGAGAGTAATATGTGTGCTTTAATATTTCTATTGTAAACTGCTCATCAAATCTCACATTACTGTACATTTCTATTCATTTTTAATCAGTTTTTGATCATCATACAGAAGTTATGAATCTAGATCAGACTCATACTGTTCTGAATCTTGTAAACTGCTCATCAAATCTCACATAATTACATTTCTATTCATCTTAATTCGTTTTTTATTGTCTTACAGAACTTTCTATTGTAAACTGCTCATGAAATGTAATAAAAGTCCATGAGTGACTCATTTGATCCTGAACTGGTTTCTGAATCCTGATGTGAACTGATGACAGTGTGAATAATCATGAATGTGATTGAGATCAGAGGCTGAATTGACTCTGAATGAATCCGTCTCCTGATCGTCTGCTTTATTTTTCTGTCTGCGCTGATTTAACACTCGATTCACTGAATGAATTGTGTCCAAACACTCACAGTATCGCTGCTGAACACAGTTGATCTGGCTCTAATTCAGTCTTTCAGGAGCTTCAGAGCTTCAATCTGCTGCTGGATCACTAGAACATCTTCATCAGCATCTCTTCTTCTGAAATGATGCTCTTTTATGCTTTATTATTTCTCCACCAGCACAAGAACAGAAAGTTACTCATTAACATCACAGAAGTCCTCTGAGCGTTAACTGGTTTCAATATTCCATGAACAGGTGTGTGTCGGTGAAGAGCTTCAGTTCTCTCACACTGTGATGCTAGTTCTACTGAGAGAACAAGTGTTAGACTCGAACCTTCCTCTAATCTCGTCACCAGAGTACATCTCTGCCTTAACTGAAGCTTTTACACTTCCTCTCAGTTCCCTGAAGATCCTAACATACTTCTCTACAGATGACACTCACACACACACACTGCTCACAGCAGACAGAATACACTCAATCAAACACACACACTCTCTCTCTCTCTCTCTCACAGACACACACACGCACACACACACACACTCACTCAGAGACACACACACACACCTCACAGACACACACACACTCACTCAAAGACACACACACACAGCTCACAGCAGACACAATACACTCAATCAAACACACACTCTCTCTCCCTCTCTCACACACACACACACACACAGCTTTAAGAGAATGAACATCATTATAGTGTTTCTGACTTTAACATCGCTTCTAAGCTCGAAGGACTATGAAGCAACAAAAGCTGTTATCTTTTACACCGAGCTGGACTTTATCTGAGGACATCAGCTATAATGCAGTTCTTCAGTGTGTTCTTCAGTGTGTAGTAATGGGTCGTTCTTGAGCGATTTGTTCATGTTGAACGAATCTTTAATGTGACTCAGGAAGAATGAGTCGTCTCGGGGAGTGATTCGTTCAGTCGCGGATGTGCAGTAGTCTCTAGGTTCTGTTCTGGAATTAGTCTAGTCCTGTTTCAGTCAGTGCAGTCTGAGCCGGAAAGAGAATTGATTCGTTTTTTTATTTTTATTTTAATGCCAAGGTAGCACAGATAAAAGTATAGTCAATGTCAATATTGCATACAAAGAGGTGGCATTACATGCAAAGAACCATTTACAAACCTATGTAAACATAAAAATAAATAATCTAAAACAACAGCTTGTATCTCTGTCTGATTTAAACCTTTTCAAAAACACTTTTGCCGAGTAAAATCTGTGTAACAATTTTAATGAGATTTCTCTAACCTTGTTAGTTATTATATATTCTGAAGACATACTTTTTTTAATCAATATGATCAAGCACATTCCTCCAATATGGAGTTGTTACAAGCTCCTTTTGAAAAAGCAATCTAATCTTATAGTTACGTGATGATAGTTTGCCCACTGGGATTTCATATGGGTCTAAATATAAAGATAAAGTGCTGGATGATCTAATGAGTCCCTTAAAAGCAGAACAGGGCAGGTCTAAGGGTATTTTTGGGGCCTGGAGAAGTTTTGTCATGCCCTGAAATTTATCTAAATGGGTAAAGTCTAATCTCACTGCAATCAGCACAAACTGGGCTATAATAATATGTGAAATGCATGTATGTACATGATTGTGTTTTTGAGAAAAAAATCGTCTGCGTGGTTAGTGAAAAACTAAAAATGTTAAGTCACTTGAATAAGGCAATAAAACACATACATAACATGGGTTGCCGGAACAGTTGAGAACTGGAGCTTGTAGCCTAGAATTTTTCTTTCTAAATTATGTGAAAATCATCATGTTTACTCACAGAAAACAATATATTGATTTAAATTTTCTAAGACACCTTTTGTTGGTAAAAGTCATATGCGAGTAGGAGTCAACTATCATGAATATCATTGTGATTTACACCAGAGAAGACAAAGGCCTGCATAATGAGCTGCATAATGAGCCTCTCATTCAGCTGTGCCACTGTGAGGGAGGACTAACAAGAAAGAATGTGAGAACAAAATAAATGTATATAATTTAATGTTTGTTGTTTATTTAGAATATATTTAATTATCCCACAACATAATTTAATATCCATTTGGGAGTGCAGTTAAACAATTTATTAGGAACAATCAAAGGTGACTTTCAGACTGAATTAATCTTTTACATCCTTACTCCAGTCACACAATCCTTCAGAAATCCTTTAAACAATCTTAATTTCTACAAAAAAAAAAAAAAAAAAAAAACTTTAGCTTCATTATTATTATTATTAATGTTAAAAAGAGCTGAGTTTTTTTTTTATTTTTATAATAGGCATGCAACTTTCTTAATAATATGCATGCTAAAAAGCAACTAGTTAATAGTAAGAATTGGTCCCTATACTAAAGTTACCATATAGATCACTTTACTAATTGATTGCTCTCAGATTATAACACAAAATAGTTATGAAAAACATTGCCTATCCTAGCTTCAAAACTTGGTCAGTTACTGTAAAATCGGTATCGGCAACTGATTGAATTTTACATTTTTCTAATAAGAGAGTTTTTAAAAGCCAGAGTTAAAGCCTTTATTGCTTATAACTCAGTGAAGATTGAATAATGTCTGACTCTAAACATTTAATTTCAAGTAATTTCTCATTTTCATTTAGTACAAAACTAACTAAACCTAATAAAAAGTGTAGAATAACTTTACTGATATGATAGTGATAGTAAAATAACACTGATTTATAGTGAACACTGATTTAAAACTTCTTGTTAGAGAATATAGTTTGTGGAGGTTAAATAAAACCTGTATTCAAAAAAGAACTTCTTGTCACAACGGTAACAGTGAATGAATTTAAAAACAAATACTGGCCTTACCTTTTTCTTACCCATCTTTCCTCTATTATTTGTATATGAACTATAGTACTAATAAGCATTATTGTTTATAAATGTTTTGCTATAATTTATACTAGCTAGCTTCCCTTTCTCCGTGAAGCGTCTTTAATGACTTTAATGAATGTTAGAGTGATTTTAGATCTGCTGAATAAGCGTATCAAACACAGCTGGAGAGACTGTAGTGCACGGGATCTCTCCACTGATGGACGTGACGTGTTCTCAGGGAAAGTTCATCTGTTAGGAGAGTCTGAAGCTTCCCTCAGAGAAACTGTGAACGTCCTCAGTGTAGAAGATGAGGGAATAACTGTAGAACCTGTTCAGCTCACACGAGACCAACCATCCTTCTCTATTAACACATTCATTATAAGATGGATAATGAGATGGGACAAACACTGCGATCTTCTTCTCTACATGCGCTCTGAAGCTTTCGTTCTACATGTCTACCTTCTTCCATTTGATGATTACGCAAAAGAAAATGTTGAGAAGATTGAAAAATCAAGTTATTGGATCTTACATCCTGACAGACCGTTACGGATAAAAAACGCCACACAATCTTGATGTTCCTGGTGTTTCTTTCCATCCCAAAGAAGGGATCACACTCAGAAGAGAAACTGATCCAGTCTTCTTCAAGATCAAGACACGTCTGGAGAACGATCTTCAAATGACTCTGATCAGAGAAGACTGTCTGGACTGCTTTAACTGAGAAAGATGAACTCGATCTGATTCCTCCACAGAGAGACGAGTCTGAAAAATAATGCTTTATCAGAATATACTGGGTCTGCAATGACAAAATAGAAATCTTTCAAATTATTAATTGATATACAACGTTTTTATTATTTGTGATGTTTCTGTGTAAGATGTTGTTCATGGCAGGTCAATCAGTTCACTGTTTAAGCAAATTTAGAGCAAGATTTATATTTGTCTAATTGTGTAGTTCATTCTTGTACATGCTTTAATACATCAGCAATTCATTCAGGGATATTTCATATTATTATATTTTGATATATATTTTTAGGGGTATTAGATTCAGTTTCAGTTCAAGATGAACTAAATGAAATGAAAATGAGAAAGGAACTGAATTTAGGTTTTTATATTTTATTTCACTTAACTTTTTTTTCAAGTAACTATGTTGAATGATTTCAGTTTAGTCTTAGTTAACTCTGACAGCTCTGTAAAATTAATGTCTTATTCCATTAAGTCTAATAAATAGTATTTTTTAAGTTCACTTTCTTCTGTAAGAATTTAAAATGTTGCACGAATAGGAAAGAATGCACAGAGGAGGAAATACAGCTCATCTAGTCATAACAAGACAGAATGAGAATATTTTAATATAGAAATAAATATGAGAAACTGGCAACCAGGATAACAAGCATGCATTTATTTATCTTACGCTTTAAATCAACACAGTTTTATATCACATTGGTTACAGTTGGGAGTCTCTCTCACGTGTGCAAACAGAACCCCTTGTATTTATTACTATTAATTATTGAGATGTTTGTGAGATTTAGCATTTCATTGTTGAATATTTATCGTCATAAGAACGAGTCAGATGTGACCACAGCCATCCTGAGTGATTCAGACAGAAAGAGCGCTTGAAAAGTGAAAGTGCAGAAACTCTTTAAACACGAGACGAGCGAGAGACAGGAAGTGCAGCGATGATGATGTCACCAGTGCAGCAGCTGCAGCGTCGTCGTGGTAACAGCCAATAGGAGCAGCTGCAGACAGACATGTGACCAGACTCTGGATCCAGCAGCTGGAGAGAGACACACAGATGTGGAGATGTGAGTTTATTTGGATGAACTACATGTCTACTAACTCTCAGAGTAGACTGTTAGGTTAGGTTTAGGGTTAGTAGAATAAGTTAATAATCAGTGTGTTGTGGATCCATCAAAATAAAGTGTTAGCAGATATTATGCAGACAGACTAATACTTTAATGACTGCTAGTTGACATGTAGTTACAAAGTTACTAACTGTTAGTAGCATGTCTAAAGTATTGACATAAATATCAATATAATATAAATAAATATCAGTAAAAATAAATTGTTTTTTTTAGTAAGTAAACACTTAATTTCAGGTAATTTCTCATTTTCATTTAGTTTACCTGTACTAAACTAACTAAAATTAATAAAAATTTAGAAGAACTTTGCTGATATTATAATAAAATAACACTGATTTATAACGAACACTGATTTAACATGACGTTTCTGAAAATATCTGTTTGAAGCAAGTGATGTAAGTTTAAATGTTATAAATGTATTATCCAATGTATTCTTAATATTTTGTGCTCTATGATTGTGTTATGATTTTTATTTTTATTTTATTTTTGCTGAAAGTGCACTGTTTAATGCAAGTGTGTTGATGAACAGCATCATGTACTGTATGTACAATAGCTTTCTGCAGACCATACTTGAATGGTTTGTTCATTTCCTACAGAGAAAGGAGTGGAGTGAACACTGTGCCCGTGTCTCCTGTCCTGATGTGTGTCTGTACCTGTGGTGCCGGTCTGGACTGAAGGAGCTTTAGTGCTGCTGCTGGATGTAGTGGTGCCGCTGACGGTGGTCTGTGTGACGCTGGAGTTTCTGCCCCCCGTCAGATCGAGCTGCAGCGAGTCCAGATCCACCTGCAGCTGGAGCCTGATCCACTCCTGAATCTGTGCTGCGCTCTCATACCTCTTCAGATCGGCCACATTCACACCCAGAAGACCCTTGACCTCAGGCACGAGCAGCACCTGCACACACACACACACACACACACACACACACACACACAGAGAGAGACAGACACACAGAGAGACAGAGACACAAACACAGAGAGAGAGAGAGACACACACACACACACAGAGACACACAGAGACAGAGACACGCACACACAGAGACACACAGACACACACACACACACACACACACACACAGAGACAGAGACACAAACACAGAAAGAGGTGAGTTCAGAGTCTGCTCTCACACGTACACATGTATGACTCAGTGTTGTCTAAAGAACTGACCACTGATTGGCCGCAGAAACAGATGGGAGTGTTTGAAGTGAATGATTGACAGGAGACTCACGTTAATGACGCTCTGCTTCAGACTCATGAATGTGAGCACGTCCATATTCACACTGGAGTTCACAAGAGTACGGATGAACGCCGCATCAGCACCGCCTGCACACACACACACACACACACACACTCATTTAGCCTGACAGCAGCAGTGTGATGTGTGTGTGTGTGTGTGTTTGTGTGTGTGTGTGTGTGTTGTTACCGAGGTAGCTCTGCAGCAGCTGGTATGTTGTGATGCTGACGGGGTTTGCACTGCGTGTGTTTGCTGCGATGAATGCGCTCTGAGCGATACTGAACAGAATCGATGACTTCTCTGAGCTGCAGCTGGTCAAAGAGAGAGCAGACGCTCGCCTGCACACACACACACACACACACACACAGATGATGACACAGGTATTACAAGGAGAGGGTGACTTATGAGCACATAACCCATGTCCCCATTTTTCAAAACACTTATAAATCATACAGAATGAGTTTTTTTGAGAAAGTAAAAATGCACAAAGTTTCCTGTGAGGGTTAGGGTTAGGTGTAGGGTTGCTGAAGGGTGATAGAATATACAGTTTCTACAGAACAAAAACCATTACACCTATGTGTGTGTGTGTATGTGTCTGAGAGAGTGTGTGTGTGTGATTGTGTGTGTGTGTTTGTGTGTGTGTGTGTGTGTGTGTCTGTGTGTTTATGAGTGTGTGTGTGTGTGTCTGAGAGAGTGTGTGTGTGTGCGTGAGTGTGTGTGAGTGTGTGTGTGTGTGTGTGCGTGTGTGTCTGTGTGAGTGTGTGTGTTTGTGTGTCTATGAGTTTGTGTGTGTGTGTGTGTGTGTGTGTGTGTCTATGAGTGTGTGTGTGTGTGTGTGTGTGTGTGTGTAGTGTGTGTGTGTGTGTGTGAGTGTGTGTGTGTGTGTATAGTGTGTGTGTGCGTGTGTGTGTGAGTGTGTGTGTGTGTCTGTGTATAGTGTGTGTGTGTGTGTGTGTGTGTGAGAGTGTGTGTGTGTGTGTGCTCACTCCACGCTGGCGGCCGTGATGTTGCTCAGCACACTGGTGTTCAGCGCACACAGGTTTGTTCCTCCCAGAGCGTTCAGCTCGTTACTGCCGAGTGTGTTTCCATTCACACTCAGATACTTACTGACCAGCAGCTGGACCTGAGAGAGACACACACACACATCAGCTGACAGAACAACACACTCCATGGTGCTCAGCTCTTCTTAAGGCCAGAGAATACTTCAATTTTTATTCGTATACTAGCGGCTAGTGCATACATGTGAATAACATTAGGAGTACTACACACACACACACACACACAGTACCATCTCTGCGTCCCAGTCCCCGTTGCGTTGGTTCATCAGAGACGAGAGGGTGTCGATCTTCGTCACGTTCCACTTTCTGACATCATCAGGTGTGGCCGCGCGGGAGGCGGAGCCTAGAACCTGCAGCACCTCGTCAGACAGTCCTCCCGGATACACCTGAGGGGCGGGACACACACGTCTCTATAGTAACACTGTGATTGACAGCAGGCACAGCAGTGTTCAGGTGGGTGTTTTACCTGGTTGAGTTTGTCCAGGATGATCCTCTGGTAGCTCCTGTCGTAAACTCTGTCGGTCACAGCCTCCAGGTTGTCCTTCAGTGTTTGGACGCTCAAGCAGGCGTTAAACTGAGTCACGTCGTATGCAAACGGAAACATGTCGCTGTACACCTGAGCCTGCAGGATCTGACCCACGGTGCATGATGTCTCTACAGAAGACCAGAGAAACACACACGAGAAGAAGAACACGTTTACCTTCAACAGAGTAATCTAAATGTACTCGCACCTTAACTTTTCTGGTTTTATGATGCAATATTAATAGAAACACAGCCCACAGTGAACTCTCTTGTAATTCACTTCAACCTATTTGAACTTTATGAGTGATTATTTTAGGTTCAAGTGGTGTTTGTGTGTGTAAGGAACTGGAAACAAAACTGTTTCTAAAACACACACTGCCATCTGCTGTTTACAGCTAAGCTCAGAATCGATGAATTAGAGAATCACATAATCTCTGAAAAAAAAAATCGATTCAGGAATAGATTTATCATGATACAATACTGAAGACTGGAGTAATGATGCTGAAAATTCAGTTTGGATCACAGCAATCATTTACATTTTTGACAGATATTGATAAAGAAACAATATTTCAATGTTTTGATCAGTTAAATGCAGCCTTAGTGAGCTCTTTCAAAAGCATTAAAACATCTCCCCGAGCCCAAACATCGCTGTATTATCGGTTCTGTGGTGTTTCTGCAGTGATTCTCACCTGCAGATCTCTTCATTTTGACTCGTGAGATTTTGTTGACCTCATTCATCATGTTGAGGATCTTCATCTCTGAAGCTTTATCATTCTTCCTCAGGTCACGAATGAAGGTCTTCAGAAACCTCTGCTTGATCACCTGACACACACACACACACACAGAGTTATGAGTGAAACACACACACACACACACACACACACACACACACACACACACACACACACACACACACAGACAGAGTTATGAGTGAAACACACACACACACACACACACACACAGTTCCTGCGGTCGCACCGGTGTGAATTTGCTCCAGATGTTGGTGGTGAGGTACAGAGGCAGGAGGTCCAGGTTCTCCAGCGTGGTTCTGTTCCAGCTGTTTGAGGGTCTGAGAGGAAGGTCTGGTGTCAGTCTGAGCTCGTATAACACACAGTAGATCAGTGTGTGTGTGTGTGTGTGTGTGTGTGTGAGTGTGTACCCGTAGCTGGTGTTTCCTCCCAGCAGGACGCTCTCCAGTGCTGAGATCTGCTCAGCTGATAGATCCACACACTGCTTGAGTTTCTCCAGCACATACGGGTCTGAGCTCTGGATGTACTCGCTGCTCAGAAAACAGCACATGTTCCCCAAAACATCCAGCTGATCCCGACTGATCCTGAAACCTGAGATCCCCTGGAACACAGCAGATGAGATATACACTTCAGCATCTGTCAAACATGACCAGACAAGCACTCCATTAATCCTGAGAACCTTTTTATCTAATTAGAAATCTGAAATACACTCAAAAGAAAAGAAACAGCAGAAAAGGCAGTCTCTTCACAACTATGTTCAAAATATATGTGAATATTTACAGTCAGGATTTAGAGCGTATCATAGAACTGATCTGATATTAGTTATAAATGTCCTGCTCTTATCACCTGATCGTGGTTGTATCGCTCTATTAGTGCTATATAGGGACCATTCCAGGATTATCATTGGAGGGGGGTTCAGCCCACAAGGGTATTTTATATAGATAGATAGATAGATAGATAGATAGATAGATAGATAGATAGATAGATAGATTTAAATGAAAATGGCAACATTGTTTTATAAAGTATATGCATTTACATGTGCCTCATTTTCACTGGAGAAAACCTGTGGTGTGATGATTTGTGTACGGTTCATGGAATTAATCACAAAATTTTAGGGGGCTGAGGAGTCATTTTAAGGGGGGCCTAGCGATACCCATGGTGCTTTTGGATTGTAGCACAGCGTTCGACACTATCGACCACAGCATTCTTTTGAATATACTAGAACATTTGTTGGCAGTAGAGGAAGTGTACTGGCATGGTACAAATTCTGACATCCATCAGTTCGTAGCAGTGAAGATGTATCATATAGATCACAAGTGCAGAATGGAGTACCTCAAGGCTCACTACTAGTAAAAGTAACCCATACTCAGTACTGGTACTCTACATGTAAACCATCCAGGTGCAGAAACACACACACACTTTACATGTTACCCTTGGGAGAAATCCTCTAGAAACATTGTGTCAGCCTTCACTGTTATCCTTAGGGGTGCACAATATATATCACCGATGATGAATGCACATCTTGTCAGTAAAGCGGTGTGTTCATTACCAGACAGTCCCTGGCATTGTTGAACAGTGTCTGCTTCTTTGAGGACAGTGTGCTGGACAGAACAGAGAAGTTGGCTGTGCCCAGAGATGAGAAATACGGGCGGCAAAGAGATCTGTCGACCATCGAGTAGCTGAAACACAGACAAACACACACATGATGATCTTCATGAACTCAGTGTGATTGAGTTTGACTGAGGATCTGAGTGTCTGTGCTTTCTGACGTACTTGTAATAGATGAGCACTTCAGTGGGATACTGGGAGAAAGCAGTGAGATCAGCGCTCTTAATGTAGTGATACATGCAGGTCAGCTGAAACACACACACACACACACCTGAATGATTCTCCTGCACATCTGATAGTTTAAAGGTTTTTTTCATCTGGATCTGAATGGCAACGGTTTGTAAAACATGAAAAGCCTGTGAATGATTGTGTGCTCGTTCACCTGTGACTCCTGCAGGACGAGCGTCTGATTGACTCGCCGTCTGCAGCCGCGGATCAGATTCATGACTTTACTAGAGCTGAAGCTCTGGATTCGTGAACAGGTGAAGCCCTGCAGCACCTGGAAAGACACGCTACACACACACACACACACACACACACACACACACGCACGCATGTTAACATGGTCAAAACTAACACACCACTATCTAATCTCACTAATAAGAGCTTGTCACTCACTCATCCGGGTTGCTGAACTGCGCAGCGACGTTTTCAAAGATCAAAACGGCCTGAGAGGAGCAGAAATTCAATCGTGTCATTATTATTATTATTTACCATATGCACTTCATTGATCTCAACATACAAGCCATTAATCAAGTAGATAGATAGATAGATCAAATACAGTGATAGTAGAGCATTTTTCTCTTATCTTTCTAACAGAAATCATGTTTTCACTGCATCAGGAGGCAGACGCCTGACGCACCTGCTCCTGTTTCCATTTCTTCTGGTTGACCGTCTGTGCTGCCGCGGAGGACTGTGACACATCCTGCAGGAAAACACGTGGGATTTCTGTGGCCAGGAGGTCAGGAACGTTTGTGATGACGGCGTCAGACGAGCTGTTGACCGTGATGATCTAAAGAGAGACAGAGAGACGTCAGGAGACGAGCTGAGCCGAACCAGAGATGTGTGAATCTGAGCGAGGGTCACCTGGCTGACGATGGTCTGCTGGACGATCACAGGTGCGCTGAAGACATTGGTCACGAACAGTTCAGATTTCATTGCCTCAATGAAGATATTTCCTGAGATTAGGTTAAAGATTGATGATTGAACACCGATGATCAGTGAACCCAAGTTCTGCAGGCTGGCTGCACTGTTTATCTGCCACAGACACACATGTGTTAGTACATCTAGCATTATATAACAACAGATGAATAAGTGAATCAAACTATATAAATGAGTCAATTAATCACTGGTCTGTTCAACAATATTGATGCTTTCAAGAATTAAATGAGAAACTGTCATTATATTGAAATGAATCCTTGATTCAACTATTTTGTTCAACAACACGACAGTCTTTATGAATAAATCACTGATTCAACAACCCTTTCAACAACACTAATACATTTCAGGGAAAAAAGGCTTTATGATTCAGCGAATCTTTGATTCAAACTATTTGTTCAACACTGATTCACTCAGGAATGAAGCACCTCTACTATGTGTTCCTGAGAGGCACATGTTGTGAGATTCATTGGGCTTTGGGAGGTATTGGTGGTGTGTACCTGGTAAACTCCAGACGACAGCAGGGTTTGGATGATCATCATGGCCTGATCGAGGTTCCAGCCCTGAACTAGTCTGAGCACGGAGAGTGCATTGAGCAGCACATTCCCTCCAGTGCCGCTGATCTGAGCCGTGCTCAAACCTGTGGACGACTGACCCAGAGCCGTGATGGTATCCAGCGTCAGAACCGGCGCGTTACTGGCCAGAGCCGCCGACACCTGCACACACACACACACACACACACACGCACGGGTTTAGCTCAGAGCTGATTTCAGCTGACATAAACACTCAGTCACTCCTGTATGTACTTCAGGAAGGATGTCGATGCAGTTCTGATGGACACTGGATGAGATGTTCTTCATCTGCTCCAGACTCAGCTGAAGGAAGGAGCTCGCAGGAGCCAAGCAGAGGAACTTCAGAGGAAGACTGTGAACACACAAACATGACCCAGCCTGGGTTGGTTTGTGGGTCTAAAATGATCTATAGTTTATATGGTCCAACAGACAAGTGGCTAAAACAGTTACTCTTTATTTTGATTGTCCACTTTAGACACGCTACTAACAGTTAGTAACTTTGTAACTACATGTCAACTAGCAGTCATTAAAGTATTAGTCTGCTTAATATCTGCTAACACATTATTTTGATGGGTCCACATCATACAACACACTATGAACTTATTCTACTAACCCTAGACCTAATCTAACAGTCTACTCTGAGAGTTAGTAGACATGTAGGCGGGCGCCGGGCGCCGCAGCATAAATGGCTGCCCACTGCTCCGGGTGTGTGCTCACAGTGTGTGTGTGTGTGTTCACTGCTCTGTGTGTGTGCGCATTTCGGATGGGTTAAATGCAGAGCACAAATTCTGAGTATGGGTCACCATACTTGGCTGAATGTCACTTCACTTTCACTTTCATGTAGTTACATTGTTACTTATAGTTAGTAGAATGTCTACCGTATTCTCCGGACTATAAGTCACACTTTTTGTCATAGTTTGGCTGGTCCTGCGACTTATAGTCAGGTGCAACTTATTTATCAAAAATAATTTGACATGAACCCAGAGAAATTAACATGATGTATTTTTGGACTGATGCGACTTATACTTAGGTGTGACTTATAGTCCGAAAAATATGGCAAGGTGGACTATCTAAATAAAGCGTAACTGTTCAGAGAATGGCTCAGTAAATGACTCATGTATGACTCATGTCCCATGAAGGACCTTTAACATCCAATGGAATCTTTCCATTGAACAAAAGTTTCGCATAACAGAAGAGTGTTGCCTGTGGGACTGCACTTCACACTAATTGTTCACTGAAAGGTTATTTGGGAAACCCAGATGGTTGTTCTAAACGACAAATCCTCCAGTTGGAACCTTTATTTTTAAGAGTTTAGTTTAGTAACGTGATTGAGAGTGTTGTTGGTGTCTCTCACTAGTAGGCACTGAAGGACGGATTCATCTCGAACAGCAGAGACACATAGTATTCCAAGACTTCATCAGGAACGCTGGTCTCACCAAAGAGCTGCAGGTTCTCCAGGTTCACGAGGAACGGCTGAAAAAGATTTTATGAGTTTAAACACGATGACACAAGGGTGAGTAGAAGATGAACGGATACAAACAACAGAAAATTGATCTTCCAGAGTTCTTCAAGGCTTGGGTAGACACACCTGAATGGAGCCAAACTGGAGGAGGTCATCCAGTGTGACGAAGCTCAAGAAGACAGAGATGTAGTCTGCAAACCAGGTGGTGGAGTTGAGATCCGGGTTGGAAGTGTTATAGCATTTAGGAGTTGAATCTAAAGCTGAGAACACAAAGACAAACGCGGCTCACTGTCAGACAAACCCTCATTATCAGTGGACATCAGAATCACTCACACAGTCGATCAGAGGGACTCACAGGTGTTGAGGTAGATCTGGATGGTGTTGTAGATGTCACTCTGAGAAAACTCAGCTGAAGTGTAGTTGTATTGAGCCATCACTGAAACGCTGAACAGAGAAACACACAGAATCCATCATCGTTAGATGTCTTTTGAGGAAAATTGATTACACTGAGCAGCTCATGTTGAGGGCCAATATGAGTCTAGCAAAATTTAAGAACAAGCTGACGAAGAAAAATCAGGCCAAAACTAAATTCAATTGGAGTTTGTTTCTGCAGTTTGAAACAAACACATAGAAGTAAAAGGTACAGTCACATTAACCAAAGCTCTGTGAAATCCATTCATTCGATTAAAAATCTGGGGGTTTGATGTTGGTCACTCAAAATGACCTACACAGCAAAATCCCCAGTGTTAATTTAACACTCTGAGTGTGGACTCATATAAACACTGAAACAGCGTTAAAAGTAAAACACTGAAGCAGAGTTGAGGTTAATGAGATAATTAAGAAGTTAATTGAGTTATGATTAAGCATTATTGAAGACACCTGATGTTAACAAGCAGAATCACCAAATGAGAAAATCACAATTTGTGTGTCACCATTATAGTGGTCAGTGTTTGCTTTAGTTGGGATCTTGAACCTTCAGTTATTCACTTTAGATTTTGTGTGGATGTGGTAACTGAGTTATAACATGCAGACAGACCAGAGCTAAGCCAATCATGTGGTATTGATTGTGGTTTGAACTAATTGTCATGGAATGCTGTTTGTCACCATTGTTGAGATTGAGTTGAGTTTCAATTACATTAAAACATAATCATCATCACCACCTTTTGCTCTTGGCTTGACACAAATTTCAAAATGAAAAAGTTACAACCCAAGATCACAACTAAAGCAAACACTGACCACTATAATGGTGATACACAAATTGTGATTTTCTCGGTTGGTGATTCTGCTTGTTAACATCAGGTGTCTTCAATAATGCTCAATCATAACTCAATTAACTTCATAATTATCTCATTAACTTCAACTCTGCTTCAGTGTTACTTTTAATACTGCTTCAGTGTTTATATGTGTCCACACTCAAGAGTGTTAAATTAACACTGGGGATTTTGCTGTGTACTGAAAGCTGCTTGGTTTGAAAGGGACTTCTGTGTGAGCTGTGCATCATGCATTACCACTTTAATGAGAATACACAATTGGCTTTTTATGTGCAAAATATCTCCAGCATTTCTAAAATTTGACTGTACTTTAGGCCTGTATCTTTTGATTCACAATGTAATGTTGAAAACAAGCTACTCACAACTTCTTGAAGGAGAGACAGGAGGTGTTTAGCATGACGTCTGGAGCGATGAACTGTGAGGTGAGGAGAGGCAGGTATTGAACCAGTCGATGATCAAACCACTGATTGACCTCAGACTGGACGTCCAGCTTCAGAACCTGAGGCCAGACGCAGGACAACACCTGCCGGGCCAAACCCACGGGCAACAGCGGCTCCTGCGGGACACACAGAGAGGGGCTTCTTCGTTTAGGACTCACACGTCACAGTTAGGACGATGGATCTGTGCTGCTTTGGCCACTTCACAGTACAGTATGTACAGAACTAAGTGAAGAGGCTAATATACGATTGTCAGAACCAGATATTATCAGATTTATATCTAGATGGTCTTTCCATTAGTTTGTAATATGAGTGAAAGATGTTCTTACCGTCTGTAAGTACTGGGGTGTCTTTGGGTAATTTCTGAAAAGCTGGCAGATTTGGGTCACATCGTCCACAGCATTCGGCCGGTTGAGAAGACTGCTGACCTCCGCTGGAGACACTGACTCCATCAGCTGTGAGAAAACACACTCTTCAAACAAGCAGAACTTACAATACGAAGAGTTAAAGGAGTGCACTTTGTGATCTGGTGCACGTTTAAAATGTTCTTCTCCAAAGCAACTGTTCTCAACCTGTTGACTCCCATTGCCCACAATAGCACTCAGAGGCTCCTCTTTAATCATCTTCCAGATCCCTGATTGAGATCCACTGATTTCAATAAAGGACTAATCTTTAACTACTGACTCGTTCACAGACTCTATATTGCATCAGTAATTGGCAGATGGAGGCGGTCTGACCTCTGGTACACGGCCCGGCGGCATCAGCGACAGGAAGGTGGTCAGATCGGGGAACTGGAAACTCATGAAGGAGGAGGTCAGGAAAGCGTAGTAGCTCTGGTTACCATAGCAGCGCAGTGGGGCGGGGCCTGTGGAGACAGAGGGATGATGGGTGAGTGGATGGAGGGATGAATACATGAATGAATGGATGGATGGATGGATGGATGGATGGATGGACACCTGTTAGAGAGCCGAGGATCAGCTGGTAGATCTGATCCTGTGTCTCCGGCTGGAAGGTGGAGCTGGACGAGTTCAACAGCTGCACCCTGGAAGAGCAAACATCAGTGAGCATGCAGACTGGTTGTGTTTGTGTGTCTGTGTGTGTGTGTGTGTGTGAGAGAGAGAGAGAGAGACTTACGCCTGCTGGCTGATGGGACAGGGTCTCTGCTGGACGATGCTGAAGTAGGACGTCACGTGTTGGACGGTGATGTTGGCTGTGAAGGATGGCAGTATGTTCAGGATCCAGATCTGCAGATCAGCATCTGGTAAGGTGGTCAGATTGGCCCTGTCAAACACCTGCTGCAGAAACGCCTCCTGCACGGGGGACGGGAGAACCACGCCCTGCGTCTGACAGACACAGACAACAGCCAATCAGAACTCCACAAATGGCCAATACGAAAACAGACACATCTAAGACGGCAATTCAGAAAACAGAGTATATATACATATATATATATATATATATATATATATATATATATATATATATATATATATATATATATATATATATATATATGATTCTTTTTTAAATGATTAACTGGACACAATGAAATGATTGTTTCAATCTATTGGGTAACATTACAGATTTTACTTTGATTTATTGGTGAAAAAACATCCCATTTATGCACCACAAATTAATGATTATTTTGATAATTGATTAATCGACCAGGTGTCTCTGTGAATAATCTTTTGATTGGATAAAAAGGTAGATCTTATTTTACATATTTAAAAAAAATAATAAAAAAAATACATTTATTTAAAAAAAAAAGTTATTCCACATTCATACAATACAAATGTCTATTCAGAACTATTGCATCCAATCAGAGAGAAGAGTTTCCATGCTGATGAATAGAATGTGTTAGGCATGTGTGTGTGTCACCTGTAGCGTAGCAGAGAGGGATGAGAAGAACGCAGTGATCTGAGCGTCCGTCACGTAGAGCAGCAGATTATCGACCGCAGCAGCGCTGGACAGGAATCCAGGAGAGATGGACACCTCCACTAACTGCCTCAGGCTCAACAGACTCAGAGTGTCCAACTACACACACAGAGAACAGGTCAACACATGCATCTGTACACGCTGTGTGTGTGTGTGTGTGTGTGTGTGTGTGTGTGTGTGTGTGTGTGTGTGTGTGTGTGTGTGTGTGTGTGTGTGTGTGTGCGCGTGTGTGTTCATACCACATTGAAGCTGGGGTTGAGTGTCTGCAGGTCAGTGACAGTGGTGAAAACAGAAAAACGTCCGAAGCTGCTGATCAGCCAATCAGAGCTGCTCTGAGAGACGTTCACACACCCTAAACACAGAGCAACACGTCACAACTGATCTACAGATCCCTGTGTGTGTGTGTGTGTGTGTGTGTGCGCGTGTGTGTGTGTGTGTGTGTGTTCAACCTGCAGTGCTGTTCTGAGAGAGGAAGACTTTGATGAAGTCAACGTAGAAGTTAGCTTGTGTATCAGTAGACATGACGTCAAAACTCTGACTGAAGCTCCTGACACTGTGAGAGAGACCAAACATATGAGTTTCATCAACATATGCGTGTGCGTGTGACTGTGTGTGAGAGAGAGAGTGTGTGTAGGTTAGTGAGTGAGTTAATGTGTGTGTGTGAGAGAGTATATGTGTGTGTGTGTGTGAGTAATTGTAAGAGAATGAATGAGTGAGTGAGTGTGTGCATGTGAGAGAGAGAGAGAGAGAGAGAGAGAGAGAGTGTGTGTGTGTGTGTGTGTGTGTGTGTAACTCACACGCTCTTGTATGTGTCGCAGCTGAAGTCTCTGGTGGACAGACAGGACAGGAACGTCTCAGAGGCGTAGGGTAAAAATGGGCGGAGCCTGGAGTCAAACCAGCGCTGGACGAACAAATCATCTCTCAGATTGGTGGAGCTGAAGGAGCTCAGAGTGACTTCTCCAATCACATTCAAGAATGAGACTGCAGGGCGGGACTTATT
This sequence comes from Carassius auratus, assembly GCF_003368295.1. Classification (NCBI taxonomy): domain Eukaryota; kingdom Metazoa; phylum Chordata; class Actinopteri; order Cypriniformes; family Cyprinidae; genus Carassius; species Carassius auratus. The sequence goes on from NW_020528997.1 coordinate 225,236, forward strand.
CAGCCTCTGACAGAGACACACACAGTTCATTGTTACTTACTTGTTTGACTTTGGTTTTAATAGATTATAAGTTAATATGTTGTCAATTTCTGTTGAATTATTGATGTTGATGTCTCCAAGTGTGGGTGTGTGTGTGTGTACCGTGTGTGTGAGCAGGTCGAGCGCTGGACCCAGCACAGGGTTGACCTTCTGCAAGAAGAGCTTCCACGTCTCCTCGGACACGCTCTCATTCCTGTTGAGACCGCATGACAACACCGTCGCCAGGTCCTGTGAGCTCAGAGCTGTCAGCTGAACACACACACACAGTAAACACATGCTTACAGAGACAGAGTGTGTATTCACGCGTCTGTGTATGGTGTGGTTCATGTACCTGTGCACAAGCGTACTGTGTGATGCTGAATTCACAGAGACGACTGCCATCATGAGACGAGCCGAGATACGCCGACACAACAGAGCTGGAACACACGCACGCACACACACACACACACACACACACACATATATATGATTATGACAGAAATAGAAACAGAAGCATCCAATCACAGCACAAATACTCCACAGATGGCCAGTCAAATTTAGTGCTGAAGCGAGTTATTATTTGATAATCAATTAATCAGTTTGTTTCTTTAAATAATCAATTGAAAGTATGTCTGTTTGAGATTTAAAATAATCTGAAGGCTCCTTGAAGTTGTTTGACACACCTGTTGGTGCTCCCACACACTGTTGTTTCTGAGAGAGAGAGAGAGAGAGAGAGAGAAAGAGAGACAGACGAGAGAGAGAGAGAGAGAGAGTCAGCTCACATAGCTACAGACAGACAGAACCAAACTAATCAATCAGAGACGATCACTAACCGTTCACTGGTGTGGCACCACACTGAAGGACACAGAAGAGACACACGTGAGCATCACATGAGCTTAAATCATCAACATACTTTTAAAAAGAGTTCTGATTAAGCAAATCATACAATTAAAATAATATATTCAAGTGCAAAGAGAATATAATATTTTCAGACACTTACCTGCAGGATTACAGTTTACAATTCTATTGAATGCATTAGGTCAACTCAATACACTTTAATGTCATTTCTATTGTATATCAACTATTTAAATATATTTGTAATTATGAATTTGGAACTAGTTTGATTAAAATCACACAACAATTACAATCGAATACTTAACATGTTAGTCAGCACATCAAAATTAGTGCACTTCTTTAAAGCATAACAATATATTATTAAACCAGTTTGGAAATGCACTTATAAATGTACTTAAAGTTTGTTTACAAATTAAACGTTTAAAAGCATACTCAAGTGTGTCAAAAAACATGAAAGTGTCTCTCTTTAAGTACTGTTTCTTTCGTTGTTGAAGATATGAAGTACACTACAAGTGCACTATCAGTAGAGTTAAGCACTCGTCTTATTCTCCAGAGCATCTTCAACACTCACCTGTCTGCTGGAGCTCACACAACCTGAGACAGAGAGACACACTCATGAGTGTGTGTGTGTGTGTGATGTCTGATACATACTAAACAGCAGGGAACTGAATTCAGATGAACTTGTGACTAAAATCAAACGTCTCATGATAGTGAAAGTGCTCTGGTCTCACCCTGCGGCACGTTCTGAAGAAGAGCTGATCTACTCCTCAGAATCACAGACTCCAGATCCACCGGCACGCTGACCATCAGATGATCCAGACGGTGGAAGCTAGCAGACAGACAGACAGATGTGTGAGCACGAGACTGTGAGGTTCAGCACATGAAGCACATTCAGTATATGACGACACTCACATGATCTGATATGATGCGCAGGAGACGTTCCTCTGTCAGAGAGAAACACATCCAGGTGTTAACAGTGCGACAGCCATGAGAAACTGATGCAGAAGTGCCCTGAGAAACTCTCTTACTGTCTTTGATGACTCCACCATGATGGGAAGTGTGGAGACGATCCTCTCTCTCTGTGGAGACGCCGTCAGGTGATCGAACACGGCATTGATGACCACACTTTTCTCTGGAAGACCAGGAACGTCGTCAAACATCAGCCCGACCAGCTGCTCTGGAGACAGATAGAGCAGGCTGCTCATCTGGAAACAGACAAGACAAGGAGGAAATATCCAGTTAAAACTCTTACACATTTCAAAAACAATCGGAAGCTTGTTTTCCAGTAAAACTGTGGAAGAAACTGTATCCTGTTCTAAGAGAATCTTCTCCTGCTAAAGTCAGCATGCAAGGAAAAATCACCTCATTTTCTAATTACACATAATAGATCTTATTGTGAGCAATTCATCTATACATACATTTCTCTTATTAATATAAAATCTGAGAGACATGCCCACATCAATGTATCAAAACACCTCAGTATCTTTCTCAGTTTGTGTCTCAGGTAAAACGACCATGTTTTACAGCAGTGGTTCCCAATCCTGGTCCCGGAGAACCCCGACACTGCACATTTGAGATGTCTCCATAATCAAACACACCTGATGAGTGGAGACTCCAAGACCTCAAGTGTGTGCGTCAGATAAGAGAGACACCAAAAGCGTGCAGTGTTGGGGGTTCTCCAGGACCAGGATTGGGAACCAGTGTGTTAGAGTAAATCCTGATGAATGCAGTGACTGTTCGTGGTGTAAACGTGATTCAATGACTGTACCGGGTTGAACTGTGGGTTGAGTGAGATCAGCTGATTCAGAGGAACAAGGGCAGAGAACTGGCCGAAGTTACTGATGAGCCACTGAGAGCTGTTGATGGAGACACACGCCGCACCTGAACACACACACACACAGCAGTACAGTGTTATTGATGAGCTGATCTGACCCAGACAGATGAATGACACACAGAGGAGCGTCTGATCAGTACCTGCTCTCGAGAGGAACGGGACGATGAAGTGTGACACGACTGTTTGGCGCTGAACGTCATTCATATGGGAAAATCCTGCATCGAACGCCCCAACCCTTCATCACACACACACACACACACACACACACACACCAATATGTCAACACTCAGACTCCAAATCTAAACTGATACTGAGATCCATATTCACACACTGCTCACTCAGTGTGTTTGACTGGTTGTAAATGTTTAAAGAGTAAGTGAGGAGGATCTGGGCTGTTTACACTGTCTGGAAGCTCTGGCAGCTGAGGTTCTGGCTGCGCAGACACTGCAGGAACGTCCCAGACGCACTGGGCAGGAACGCTCGCAGGTGTTCATCGAGCCACAGCACTACAGCGCTCTCATCCGTCAGTCTGTCCAGACGCAGCTCCCGCAGGACGTCCAGAGCCACAGAGGCAGAGCTGCTGCTCCACCACACCGACTGCACACAGAAGATCATCAGCACCGGCTCAAGGACAGAAACACCGTTATACAACACCACTACTCCCAGTCTGTGCTAACATTCATGATCCAGAATGAATTCTGTGATGTTTGCAGTCACTTTGAGTCTCTCAGGTCCTGTGTTCATGAAGCATTGATGAAGCATTTTCTGTTATTATTTTCTTGTTTAATACTGTAAAGCTGCTTTGACACAATCTGCATTTTAAAAAGCACCATATAAATAATGATGACTTGACTTGACTTGTTATAGTGATTCTAAATCTCAGATTTTCTAGTGTCATTAATATACTACACAGCAAAAAAGAGTGTGAAAGTGTTAAAATAGGAGTGTTAAATTAACACTGAATCTGAGTTAAAGTTAATGAGATAATTAAGTGATTAATTGAGAGATGATTGACCATTATTGACGAGACCTGATGTTAACATGAAGAATCAACAAAGATGAAAATCACTATTTCTATGTCACCATTATAGTGGTCAGTGTTTGGTTTAGTTGGGCTCTTGAGCCTAACATTTTTAAAGTCAGATTTGGTTTGGCTGTTACAACTGAATTGTAACAAACAGACGAAAGAAAATCAAAACATGGGTGTCCACAAAACTCAATTAATGCCTAAACAGATTTGATTGACCTCATTGATTATAACAACCCTGTGATTGTGATTAGTAAACAAACTACTAAAAGTAACATAAAAAATAGACTAGTAAAAATAAAGGAAATTACTGAAACAATTCAGCTAATAATTTATTCTTGCCGCAATGCATCATGGGAGCCATTGATGAATTTTGATAGGTGGCACCCAGAATGCACTGCAACATGATTTTTTTATTTATTTTCACCATTGTTGAGATTCACAGGTTTATTCTTGATGTTTGCACGTCTAACAGAAAGACTCTTTTGAAAGATTTTTGAACATATTTTAAGAAATTCCTCAGATTGTATTTAAAATGCTGGCAATACATTTTTGAAGAATCATAGGGCTTTAATAATCAACAATGTAACTTTAACTCAGTAATTCAGGCGTAACAATAGTATTTGCTTGTCCATCAGTTTTATAACTCAGTTATAACAGCCAACTAAAATTTGACTTTAACATTTTAGGGGTAAAGAGCCCGACTAAAACAAACACTGACCACTATAATGGTGACATCATAAAAATAGTGATTTTCATCTTTGTTGATTCTGCATGTTAACATCAGGTCTCGTCAATAATGGTCAATCATCATTCAATTAATCACTTATCTCATTAACTTTAACTCTGCTTCAGTGTTAATTTAAGACTCCTATTTTAACACTTTCACACTCTTGAGTGTGGTCTCACATGTACTCCCAACAGAGTTAATTTCACTCAGATTTTTTTGCTGTGTACTAAAGTTTTTAGTAATATTTAGAAAAATGCATTCCTGGCAACTACAACAAGTGAATCTTTTAGCTTACACTTTATTTTGATAGTTCACTTTAGACATTCTACTAACTATAAGCAACTTTGCAACTACTACATGTCAACTAATTCTCATTTATTTGTAACTACATGTCTCTCAGAGTAGAGTGTTAGGTTAGGTTTCGGGTTAGTAGAATAAATTCAAAGTTCATAGTCATTTGTTATGTCGTGGTCCCATCAAAATAAAGTGTTAGAATATATTAAGCAGACAGTCTAATACTTTAATGCAAAGCTACTTACTGTTAGTAGAATGTCTAAAGTGGACTTGAAATAAAGTGTTACCATATTTTATTTTATTTCAATTTGAGATTTTATTAACAAATACTGTAATAAATGTATTTCTCATTGTTAGTTAATGTTAGGTTATACGTGAGCTACAGTTAACTAATCAGATCTTATTGTAAAATTTGACCATGTTTATGGTTTTATTTGTTCTGAATCAGAAGCTCTTACAGACGAGCGAGTCTGTCCTGTACCTGGTTGGAGAGCTGGAGGAGGGCGACGTCCAGCAGGTTTGAGACTCTGGTCAGGAAGAGTTTCCAGCTCTCAGCTGAGCTCATGTCATCCACAGACAGATGAGCGTTCAGTAGTGTGACCAGATAGTCCATGTTCACATCCAGCACCTGAACACACCACAACACGCCTGTTTACATCACCGTTTCACATCTGATTACAGAGCTGCATTCTGGGATATAGACTCATATGTGATTACCGGGGCACATGCATGTGCTGCAATACTGAAGCCACAAATCCGTCCTTCGTTCAAGCACTGCTGTGCTGCAGAACTGGACAGAGAGGACACAGTTAGTCAAAGCTGGGAAAAACAAAACAGGAAAATGAAGCAGTAATCAGAGCTCTATGCTACCTGTCCACTCCGCTGCACACCCGAGTCTCTGAAACACACACAAAGAGACACATTACTGCACTCTCACACATGATCATCAAATTATAGCAGCACTTTTGCTTTGGATAAAAGCGTCTGCTAAAAGTGTAAATTTTAATGTTAAACGGGAATCACTGAATACCGTTGAATGGAGTCACGGGACACTGCAGAAGAAAAGACAAATGCAGCATGAAATGTACAGAACAGACGTAAAGAAAGTGTTTTTTTTTATTTTAAATAACAAACACACCTCATTCACGACTGGAAGAAGAGTGCAGTCTGTGAGAAAATCAAAAACAGCATTAATAATAAAACGTGGGAAAAGAACGTAACGGCTGACAGAGAGACAGATGATCTGCGCTGACCTGCAGGAGCCGTGCTGCTGAAGTTATAAAGGCTCTTCCAGATGACAGGCTCCAGATCACCCGCTCCTGAGCTCAAGATCTGCTCCAGCCTCGTGAAGCTGATTCACAGCACAACAGAAGTGCTCATGAACATGTGGTCAGTAATGCAAATTAATCTTATGCTTATTAATAAACTAACACTTACATTATCTGGTTGGTTTGACAGCTGAGTGGATTCTACAAAAGAAAACCAGTAGAAGTTATTTATTTATTTCCATTCATTAGAATAGATCTCTAAGCAGCAATAACAGGGTGAGCGCAGTAGAACATTTACATTTAGTCACTTAGCAGAAGCTTTTATCCAAAGTCACTTACAGATGAGGACAATAGATGAAATCAAAATCAACAAAAGAGCAATGATAAACAAGTGCTATAACAAGTCTCAGTTAGCTTAACGCAGTACACGAAACAAGTATTCATTTATTTTTTTTTATAGATAAAAATAAAACAGAATAGAAAAAATAATAAAGAAAGCAATTGTTGGAGGCCTTTTTTGCTCTTATTAATTGTATAATAAATAAAAATAAAGTAAATAGATAGATAGAATACAAAAGAATATAGAAGCTATTGTATTTTTTTTTTTTTTTAAGAAAACAAGCACTAAACGAAGAGGTGCAAGTCTAAATTGACAATGTTATTTTTTATTTTTTATTGTTTTGTTTTTGTTTTTTTGCTCAGATTGGGCAGGTCATTCCACCAGGAGGAAACATCTAATTGTGCCTCTTTGGGCTGAACAATAAAGTGACGTTCACTTGGAAAATGCAAGCTTCTAGAGTCACATACGTCTGAAGTAATGAATTTAGGTAAAGGGTTGAAGAACTAGTGGTGGTTTTGAAGGCAAACATTAATGCCTTGATAAACATGACTGAAAGCGTAATAGCACACTATGATAATACAATAGAATCAGTTACAAATGAACTGAAGAAAAGTAAAAAACGAAAAAATAAAATAAATGTAAAAATTACATTTATACTACTCGTGTAAATTGATAGAGCATTGTGTTTCTACGTCAGTGGAACAAAATATAAAATTAGTAACTTTGAACCGTTGTTTCCACTACTGAATTTGAGACACAGACCCCACATTTGACTAAATAAATATTAAAGATTAAGAAATTAGGGGGCCAAATTTCAACTCCCTAATATATACACTGTTCTAGAAAGGACCAACAACCTCCAGCAATAACCCTTAAACATTTCTCACCCTTGTGGAGAAAATATAAAGGAGCTCAAGAACATCTGGAAATCCTCGTTGCACAGGAGACACGAGCAGATGATCAAAAACAGTATTAATGATGAAATTCTGTGGCACACCAGGCTGAGTATTAACAATCAGTCCAACCATCTGCTCTGGAGTGAGATTAGACAGGGTCTCGAGCTAAAGTGACACAGAAAAACAAGCAAATAACAATGATTGGAACATTTCTACAGATAAAACTGATGATGTTGGTATTGTACATGTATTTCTTCTCATCATCTCTGTTCTTTAAATAAGATGTGGAGACATACGGGATCAAAGAGTCTGTTGATGGAGATCAGATCTGTGAGAGACACGAACTGAGAGAACGGGCCAAAGTTCTTCTGCAGCCACTCAACACTGTTGTTAGCAGTCGCCACACAGCCCGCATCTGACACACACACAACACACAGAGTGAAATCACCTTCATGATCTCCAGAACCTTCATATGAGACATCTGTGAACCTCCACCTCACCTGTTGCGTTTCTTCTCAGGAAGGGCAGAATGAAGAAGTTTGCCATGTCTCTTCCTTGAATCTCATTGACGAGTGGGACCTCTGACAGACTGGGAGATGATTGTAAATAATGTTGAACATGCATCTTATCAGCTCATGACAGTCTTGATCTATTGTTGGGGAAATGTTTTCTTACATGTGCTGGTAAGTTTGGCAGCTGAGGTTTTTGCTGCTGGTGCACAGCAGTAGGGATGGTGACGCAAATGGTAAAAACGGCTTCAGATATTGACCCAACAACATGCTGATGAAAGAGAGGTCTGTCCATTGGTCAGGACTGATGCGCTCCAGTCTCAGCTCTCCAACCACATCCAGCACTTGGGACACGACATCACCTCTGATTGGCTGAGACTGATGATGTAATGAGGAGGAATTACTGTCAGATTCCCAGTCAGTCTAACAGTGAACACTAGAGGACAGATGCACAAGACTCATTTACCATATTTGCTGCTGCGCTGGAGAATATGACGAGGGCTCCGTCCAGAACATCATTTGCTTTGGTGAAAAATAGTTTCCAGATCTCCTTGGAGTAACTTCTGCTGCTTGAAAGTTGACACTTCAGGAGTTCAGCCAGGTTTCCAGCAGTGATGCCGGTGAGCTACAAACACAGATTTCAGCAGTGGACATCAACGTTCAGGAAATATTATGCTGATTTCAGAAACTGCTACACGTTTGGAGGGATGCAGATTCCTAGACGATCATCAACATCGGCTCATGTGAACTGAGTTTTCTGTTCATGGTCTTCTTACCGAAGAGCAAATGTATTGCTGCAGGTCCACACTACAGGGGGCGCTCACGAGTGCAGCGGATAGGAGAGTCTCGTTACTGTGGAACACATCATAATTTCATGAGCACTTCCTGTCCCACAGATCATGTCACAGTGTTAAAGTGGAGAAAAGAGTGTTTAATCGTACCTGTTGACTCCTGAACAAACTCTGGTAGCTGTTAAATCCATCAGAAAACATTGATTAGTGCCACCGGATTTCATTTGCATCTCAGTACGACACCCGTAAATCACAATGCAGTAGTAAAAGAGGTTAAGAGAATGTAACAGAAGTAGAAAATTGACCACCAAAACTTGTTCAGATTTGTGGAAAGATTCTTTCAGTTTCTTGTTGGCTACATGGATAGAGGAAGTCATTGGCATAGTCCTAGGTCATATGTTCCCCAGGTTTATATGGCAAAGTTTATAAATTAGTTTGGGGTAACATGGGAAGATATAGTTAATTTGGGCGAACATTAAAGCCTGGAAACATAGGAGGGAATGAAGATTCACTTCATTGCAACATTCATCAAGGATCATTCAGACACTATGATAAGTTTGATTTCAAAAACTTATATGTTCTACAAAAGCACTTACCATTCGCAGGAGTGACCAGACACTGAAACAGATAAAAAAGAGAGAACAACGACAACATGTATAAAATCATTTGTAAAACGTTATGGTCAAAACAATGTGTGTTTTTAGTTTAATGAAAAAGTTTTAAACATCGAATCATAGTGAGGAGCTGTGTAGGACTGAACAAGATAGAGAAGGAACTGATGCTTAAAACAAACTCTTACTGTTGGAGGTTCGGGGAGTGAACAGTCTGAAAGTAAGACAAACATTCATTAATTAATTCCATCTGAAGTAATTAGAAACATGCTGATCTTCTAGAAGACTCAACAGCAAGAACTGAGGAAGATCAAGAATGACCTCTTGCTCCATTCTGCTTGAGTTCTCCAGTTGTTTGGAAGACCACAGTCTCCATCTCCGTCGGCAGGAAAGGTAACGCCTGAAACAGCCTCTGGAATCTGAGAAAGAACCACAGAATTACAGCAGATCTCAGTGCAAAGAGGCCAGAGACTCAATATCATGTACCAAGTACACTTACATCAGTATGTAGGAGCTGCACGGAATAATGGTCTGCAGAAACACAAACAAGCATCAATGCTGTTGTCACGCATAGGATTCATCAAACTCACTTATTTGACCATTGCAGATTTACTTTAAATATAATTTAAGACAAACCACATGTAAAAAAAGAAACCAGGAGGCATCAGAGTAGTGTTTGATGGAGAGCCACTGAGAACAACTGTGTAAATTTTACCGTCTGTGAGATTGAGAGCAGGTTTTGAAGAACATCAGGAAGTCCTCGCTCCACAGGAGACACAAACAGATGATCAAACACTGTATTGATGACGACTTTCTTCTCTGGGAGACCAGGTAGCTCTTCAACCAACAGTCCAGCCACCTGCTTGGGAGTGAGATTGTCCAGGGTCTCCAACTAAACACACACGGAAGGATAAGAGAATATAATTGAAGGGTAAAGTGATGGTGGTGTTTTTATAAATCATCTTTGATGAAATCACAAGTGTAGATGTGGAGACATACGGGATCAAAGAGTCTGTTGATGGAGATCAGATCTGTGAGAGACACGAACTGAGAGAACGGGCCAAAGTTCTTCTGCAGCCACTCAACACTGTTGTTAGCAGTCGCCAGACAGCCCGCATCTGACACACACACAACACACACAGTGAAATCACCTTCATGATCTCCAGAACCTTCATATGAGACATCTGTGAACCTCCACCTCACCTGTTGCGTTTCTTCTCAGGAAGGGCAGAATGAAGAAGTTCGCCATGTCTCTTCCTTGAATCTCATTGACGAGTGGGACCTCTGACAGACTGAGAGATGATTGCAAATAATGTTGAACAAGCATCTTTTCAGCTCATGACAGTCTTGAGCTATTTTTGGGGAAAATATTTTCTTACATGTGCTGGTAAGTTTGGCAGCTGAGGTTTTTGCTGCTGGTGCACAGCAGTAGGGATGGTGACGCAAATGGTAAAAACGGCTTCAGATATTGACCCAACAACATGCTGATGAAAGAGAGGTCTGTCCATTGGTCAGGACTGATGCGCTCCAGTCTCAGCTCTCCAACCACATCCAGCACTTGGGACACGACATCACCTCTGATTGGCTGAGACTGATGATGTAATGAGGAGGAATTACTGTCAGATTCCCAGTCAGTCTAACAGTGAACACTAGAGGACAGATGCACAAGACTCATTTACCATATTTGCTGCTGCGCTGGAGAATATGACGAGGGCTCCGTCCAGAACATCATTTGCTTTGGTGAAAAATAGTTTCCAGATCTCCTTGGAGTAAGTTCTGCTGCTTGAAAGTTGACACTTCAGGAGTTCAGCCAGGTTTCCAGCAGTGATGCCGGTGAGCTACAAACACAGATTTCAGCAGTGGACATCAACGTTCAGGAAATATTATGCTGATTTCAGAAACTGCTACACGTTTGGAGGGATGCAGATTCCTAGACGATCATCAGCATCGGCTCATGTGAACTGAGTTTTCTGTTCATGGTCTTCTTACCGAAGAGCAAATGTATTGCTGCAGGTCCACACTACAGGGGGCGCTCACGGATGCAGCGGATAGGAGAGTCTCGTTACTGTGGAACACATCACAATTTCATGAGCACTTCCTGTCCCACAGATCATGTCACAGTGTTAAAGTGGAGAAAAGAGTGTTTGATCGTACCTGTTGACTCCTGAACAAACTCTGGTAGCTGTTAAATCCATCAGAAAACATTGATTAGTGCTACCGGATTTCATTTACATCTTAGTACGACACCCGTAAATCACAATGCAGTAGTAAAAGAGGTTAAGAGAATGTAACAGAAGTAGAAAATTGACCACCAAAACTTGTTCAGATTTGTGGAAAGATTCTTTCAGTTTCTTGTTGGCTACATAGATAGAGGAAGTCATTGGCATAGTCCTAGGTCATATGTTCCCAGGTTTATATGGCTAAGTTTATAATTGAGTTTGAGGTAACATGGGAAGATATATTGAATTTGGGCGAACATTAAAGCCTGGAAACATAGGAGGGAATGAAGATTCAGTTCATTGCAACATTAATCAAGGATCATTCAGACACACTGATTAGTCTGATTTCAGAAACTACCATGTTCTATAAAGGCACTTACCATTCACAGGAGTGAACAGACACTGAAACAGATGAAGAAGAGAGAACAACGACAAAATATATAAATGCATTTTTTAAAAGTTATGGTCAAAACAATGTGGTTTTATTTTAACGATAAAATTTTAAACAGTGAATCATGGTGAGGAGCTGTGTAGGACTGAACAAAATAGAGAAGTAACTGATGCTTAAAACAAACTCTTACTGTTGGAGGTTCAGGTACTGTTGGCGGTTCAGGAAGTGAACAGTCTGAAAGTAAGACAAACATTCATTAATTAATTCCATATGAAGTAATTAGAAACATGCTGATCTTCTAGAAGACTCAACAGCAAGAACTGAGGAAGATCAAGAATGACCTCTTGCTCCATTCTGCTTGAGTTCTCCAGTTGTTTGGAAGACCACAGTCTCCATCTCCGTCGGCAGGAAAGGTAACGCCTGAAACAGCCTCTGGAATCTGAGAAAGAACCACAGAATTACAGCAGATCTCAGTGCAAAGAGGCCAGAGACTCAATATCATGTACCAAGTACACTTACATCAGTATGTAGGAGCTGCACGGAATAATGGTCTGCAGAAACACAAACAAGCATCAATGCTGTTGTCACGCATAGGATTCATCAAACTCACTTATTTGAACATTGCAGATTTACTTCAAATTTCATTTAAGACAAACCACACATAAAGACTAAACCAGTAGGCATCAGAGTAGTGTTTGATGGAGAGCCACTGAGAACAACTGTGCAAATTTTACCGTCTGTGAGATTGAGAGCAGGTTTTGAAGAACATCAGGAAGTCCTCGCTCCACAGGAGACACAAACAGATGATCAAACACTGTATTGATGACGACTTTCTTCTCTGGGAGACCAGGTAGCTCTTCAACCAACAGTCCAGCCACCTGCTTGGGAGTGAGATTGTCCAGGGTCTCCAACTAAACACACACGGAAGGATAAGCAAATATCAGTTAAGGAAAAAGTGATGGTGGTGTTATTTTTATAAATCGTCTTTGATGAAATCACAGGTGTAGATGTGGAGACATACAGGATCAAAGAGTCTGTTGATGGAGATCAGATCTGTGAGAGACACGAACTGAGAGAACGGGCCAAAGTTCTTCTGCAGCCACTCAACACTGTTGTTAGCAGTCGACACACAGCCCGCATCTGACACACACACAACACACACAGTGAAATCACCTTCATGAACTCCAGAACCTTCATATGAGACATCTGTGAACCTCCACCTCACCTGTTGCGTTTCTTCTCAGGAAGGGCAGAATGAAGAAGTTCGCCATGTCTCTTCCTTGAATCTCATTGACGAGTGGGACCTCTGACAGACTGGGAGATGATTGCAAATAATGTTGAACAAGCATCTTATCAGCTCATGACAGTCTTGATCTATTGTTGGGGAAATGTTTTCTTACATGTGCTGGTAAGTTTGGCAGCTGAGGTTTTTGCTGCTGGTGCACAGCAGTAGGGATGGTGACGCAAATGGTAAAAACGGCTTCAGATATTGACCCAACAACATGCTGATGAAAGAGAGGTCTGTCCATTGGTCAGGACTGATGCGCTCCAGTCTCAGCTCTCCAACCACATCCAGCACTTGGGACACGACATCACCTCTGATTGGCTGAGACTGATGATGTAATGAGGAGGAATTACTGTCAGATTCCCAGTCAGTCTAACAGTGAACACTAGAGGACACATGCACAAGACTCATTTACCATATTTGCTGCTGCGCTGGAGAATATGACGAGGGCTCCGTCCAGAACATCATTTGCTTTGGTGAAAAATAGTTTCCAGATCTCCTTGGAGTAACTTCTGCTGCTTGAAAGTTGACACTTCAGGAGTTCAGCCAGGTTTCCAGCAGTGATGCCGGTGAGCTACAAACACAGATTTCAGCAGTGGACATCAACGTTCAGGAAATATTATGCTGATTTCAGAAACTGCTACACGTTTGGAGGGATGCAGATTCCTAGACGATCATCAACATCGGCTCATGTGAACTGAGTTTTCTGTTCATGGTCTTCTTACCGAAGAGCAAACGTACTGCTGCAGGTCCACACTACAGGGGGCGCTCACGAGTGCAGCGGATAGGAAAGTCTCGTTACTGTGGAACACATCATAATTTCATGAGCACTTCCTGTCCCACAGATCATGTCACAGTGTTAAAGTGGAGAAAAGAGTGTTTGCTCGTACCTGTTGACTCCTGAACAAACTCTGGTAGCTGTTAAATCCATCAGAAAACATTGATTAGTGCTACCGGATTTCATTTGCATCTCAGTACGACACCCGTAAATCACAATGCAGTAGTAAAAGAGGTTAAGAGAATGTAACAGAAGTAGAAAATTGACCACCAAAACTTGTTCAGATTTGTGGAAAGATTCTTTCAGTTTCTTGTTGGCTACATGGATAGAGGAAGTCATTGGCATATTCCAAGGTCATATGTTCCCCAGGTTTATATGGCAAAGTTTATAAATTAGTTTGGGGTAACATGGGAAGATATAATTAATTGGGGCGAACATAAAAGCATGGAAACATAGGAGGGAATGAAGATTCAGTTCATTGCAACATTAATCAAGGATCATTCAGACACTATGATAAGTTTGATTTCAGAATCTAATATGTTCTACAAAAGCAATTACCATTCGCAGGAGTGACCAGACACTGAAACAGATAAAAAAGAGAGAACAACGACAACATGTATAAAATCATTTGTAAAACGTTATGGTCAAAACAATGTGTGTTTTTAGTTTAATGAAAAAGTTTTAAACATCGAATCATAGTGAGGAGCTGTGTAGGACTGAACAAGATAGAGAAGGAACTGATGCTTAAAACAAACTCTTACTGTTGGAGGTTCGGGAGTGAACAGTCTGAAAGTAAGACAAACATTCATTAATTAATTCCATCTGAAGTAATTAGAAACATGCTGATCTTCTAGAAGACTCAACAGCAAGAACTGAGGAAGATCAAGAATGACCTCTTGCTCCATTCTGCTTGAGTTCTCCAGTTGTTTGGAAGACCACAGTCTCCATCTCCGTCGGCAGGAAAGGTAACGCCTGAAACAGCCTCTGGAATCTGAGAAAGAACCACAGAATTACAGCAGATCTCAGTGCAAAGAGGCCAGAGACTCAATATCATGTACCAAGTACACTTACATCAGTATGTAGGAGCTGCACGGAATAATGGTCTGCAGAAACACAAACAAGCATCAATGCTGTTGTCACGCATAGGATTCATCAAACTCACTTATTTGACCATTGCAGATTTACTTTAAATATAATTTAAGACAAACCACATGTAAAAAAAGAAACCAGGAGGCATCAGAGTAGTGTTTGATGGAGAGCCACTGAGAACAACTGTGTAAATTTTACCGTCTGTGAGATTGAGAGCAGGTTTTGAAGAACATCAGGAAGTCCTCGCTCCACAGGAGACACAAACAGATGATCAAACACTGTATTGATGACGACTTTCTTCTCTGGGAGACCAGGTAGCTCTTCAACCAACAGTCCAGCCACCTGCTTGGGAGTGAGATTGTCCAGGGTCTCCAACTAAACACACACGGAAGGATAAGAGAATATAATTGAAGGGTAAAGTGATGGTGGTGTTTTTATAAATCATCTTTGATGAAATCACAAGTGTAGATGTGGAGACATACGGGATCAAATAGTCTGTTGATGGAGATCAGATCTGTGAGAGACACGAACTGAGAGAACGGGCCAAAGTTCTTCTGCAGCCACTCAACACTGTTGTTAGCAGTCGCCACACAGCCCGCATCTGACACACACACAACACACACAGTGAAATCACCTTCATGATCTCCAGAACCTTCATATGAGACATCTGTGAACCTCCACCTCACCTGTTGCGTTTCTTCTCAGGAAGGGCAGAATGAAGAAGTTCGCCATGTCTCTTCCTTGAATCTCATTGACGAGTGGGACCTCTGACAGACTGGGAGATGATTGCAAATAATGTTGAACAAGCATCTTATCAGCTCATGACAGTCTTGAGCTATTTTTGGGGAAAATATTTTCTTACATGTGCTGGTAAGTTTGGCAGCTGAGGTTTTTGCTGCTGGTGCACAGCAGTAGGGATGGTGACGCAAATGGTAAAAACGGCTTCAGATATTGACCCAACAACATGCTGATGAAAGAGAGGTCTGTCCATTGGTCAGGACTGATGCGCTCCAGTCTCAGCTCTCCAACCACATCCAGCACTTGGGACACGACATCACCTCTGATTGGCTGAGACTGATGATGTAATGAGGAGGAATTACTGTCAGATTCCCAGTCAGTCTAACAGTGAACACTAGAGGACAGATGCACAAGACTCATTTACCATATTTGCTGCTGCGCTGGAGAATATGACGAGGGCTCCGTCCAGAACATCATTTGCTTTGGTGAAAAATAGTTTCCAGATCTCCTTGGAGTAACTTCTGCTGCTTGAAAGTTGACACTTCAGGAGTTCAGCCAGGTTTCCAGCAGTGATGCCGGTGAGCTACAAACACAGATTTCAGCAGTGGACATCAACGTTCAGGAAATATTATGCTGATTTCAGAAACTGCTACACGTTTGGAGGGATGCAGATTCCTAGACGATCATCAGCATCGGCTCATGTGAACTGAGTTTTCTGTTCATGGTCTTCTTACCGAAGAGCAAATGTATTGCTGCAGGTCCACACTACAGGGGGCGCTCACGGATGCAGCGGATAGGAGAGTCTCGTTACTGTGGAACACATCACAATTTCATGAGCACTTCCTGTCCCACAGATCATGTCACAGTGTTAAAGTGGAGAAAAGAGTGTTTGATCGTACCTGTTGACTCCTGAACAAACTCTGGTAGCTGTTAAATCCATCAGAAAACATTGATTAGTGCTACCGGATTTCATTTACATCTTAGTACGACACCCGTAAATCACAATGCAGTAGTAAAAGAGGTTAAGAGAATGTAACAGAAGTAGAAAATTGACCACCAAAACTTGTTCAGATTTGTGGAAAGATTCTTTCAGTTTCTTGTTGGCTACATAGATAGAGGAAGTCATTGGCATAGTCCTAGGTCATATGTTCCCAGGTTTATATGGCTAAGTTTATAATTGAGTTTGAGGTAACATGGGAAGATATATTGAATTTGGACGAACATTAAAGCCTGGAAACATAGGAGGGAATGAAGATTCAGTTCATTGCAACATTAATCAAGGATCATTCAGACACACTGATTAGTCTGATTTCAGAAACTACCATGTTCTATAAAGGCACTTACCATTCACAGGAGTGAACAGACACTGAAACAGATGAAGAAGAGAGAACAACGACAAAATATATAAATGCATTTTTTAAAAGTTATGGTCAAAACAATGTGGTTTTATTTTAACGATAAAATTTTAAACAGTGAATCATGGTGAGGAGCTGTGTAGGACTGAACAAAATAGAGAAGTAACTGATGCTTAAAACAAACTCTTACTGTTGGAGGTTCAGGTACTGTTGGCGGTTCAGGAAGTGAACAGTCTGAAAGTAAGACAAACATTAATTAATTAATTCCATATGAAGTAATTAGAAACATGCTGATCTTCTAGAAGACTCAACAGCAAGAACTGAGGAAGATCAAGAATGACCTCTTGCTCCATTCTGCTTGAGTTCTCCAGTTGTTTGGAAGACCACAGTCTCCATCTCCGTCGGCAGGAAAGGTAACGCCTGAAACAGCCTCTGGAATCTGAGAAAGAACCACAGAATTACAGCAGATCTCAGTGCAAAGAGGCCAGAGACTCAATATCATGTACCAAGTACACTTACATCAGTATGTAGGAGCTGCACGGAATAATGGTCTGCAGAAACACAAACAAGCATCAATGCTGTTGTCACGCATAGGATTCATCAAACTCACTTATTTGAACATTGCAGATTTACTTCAAATTTCATTTAAGACAAACCACACATAAAGACTAAACCAGGAGGCATCAGAGTAGTGTTTGATGGAGAGCCACTGAGAACAACTGTGCAAATTTTACCATCTGTGAGATTGAGAGCAGGTTTTGAAGAACATCAGGAAGTCCTCGCTCCACAGGAGACACAAACAGATGATCAAACACTGTATTGATGACGACTTTCTTCTCTGGGAGACCAGGTAGCTCTTCAACCAACAGTCCAGCCACCTGCTTGGGAGTGAGATTGTCCAGGGTCTCCAACTAAACACACACGGAAGGATAAGCGAATATCAGTTAAGGATAAAGTGATGGTGGTGTTATTTTATAAATCATCTTTGATGAAATCACAGGTGTAGATGTGGAGACATACGGGATCAAAGAGTCTGTTGATGGAGATCAGATCTGTGAGAGACACGAACTGAGAGAACGGGCCAAAGTTCTTCTGCAGCCACTCAACACTGTTGTTAGCAGTCGCCACACAGCCCGCATCTGACACACACACAACACACACAGTGAAATCACCTTCATGAACTCCAGAACCTTCATATGAGACATCTGTGAACCTCCAACTCACCTGTTGCGTTTCTTCTCAGGAAGGGCAGAATGAAGAAGTTGCCATGTCTCTTCCTTGAATCTCATTGACGAGTGGGACCTCTGACAGACTGAGAGATGATTTCAAATAATGTTGAACAAGCATCTTATCAGCTCATGACAGTCTTGAGCTATTTTTGGGGAAAATATTTTCTTACATGTGCTGGTAAGTTTGGCAGCTGAGGTTTTTGCTGCTGGTGCACAGCAGTAGGGATGGTGACGCAAATGGTAAAAACGGCTTCAGATATTGACCCAACAACATGCTGATGAAAGAGAGGTCTGTCCATTGGTCAGGACTGATGCGCTCCAGTCTCAGCTCTCCAACCACATCCAGCACTTGGGACACGACATCACCTCTGATTGGCTGAGACTGATGATGTAATGAGGAGGAATTACTGTCAGATTCCCAGTCAGTCTAACAGTGAACACTAGAGGACAGATGCACAAGACTCATTTACCATATTTGCTGCTGCGCTGGAGAATATGACGAGGGCTCCGTCCAGAACATCATTTGCTTTGGTGAAAAATAGTTTCCAGATCTCCTTGGAGTAACTTCTGCTGCTTGAAAGTTGACACTTCAGGAGTTCAGCCAGGTTTCCAGCAGTGATGCCGGTGAGCTACAAACACAGATTTCAGCAGTGGACATCAACGTTCAGGAAATATTATGCTGATTTCAGAAACTGCTACACGTTTGGAGGGATGCAGATTCCTAGACGATCATCAACATCGGCTCATGTGAACTGAGTTTTCTGTTCATGGTCTTCTTACCGAAGAGCAAACGTACTGCTGCAGGTCCACACTACAGGGGGCGCTCACGAGTGCAGCGGATAGGAGAGTCTCGTTACTGTGGAACACATCATAATTTCATGAGCACTTCCTGTCCCACGGATCATGTCACAGTGTTAAGTGGAAAAGAGTGTTTGCTCGTACCTGTTGACTCCTGAACAAACTCTGGTAACTGTTAAATCCATCAGAAAACATTGATTAGTGCCACCGGATTTCATTTGCATCTCAGATACGACACCCGTAAATTCACAATGCAGTAGTAAAAGAGGTTAAGAGAATGTTAACAGAAGTAGAAAATTGACCACCAAAACTTGTTCAGATTTGTGGAAAGATTCTTTCAGTTTTCTTGTTGGCTACATGGATAGAGGAAGTCATTGGCATATTCCCAAGGTCATATGTTCCAGGTTTATATGGCAAAGTTTATAAATT
>NW_020528998.1:0-31130 GCF_003368295.1 Carassius auratus
ATAAAATTAGTAACTTTGAACCGTTGTTTCCACTACTGAATTGAGACACAGACCCCACATTTGACTAAATAAATATTAAAGATTAAGAAATTAGGGGGCCAAATTTCAACTCCCTAATATATACACTGTTCTAGAAAGGACCAACAACCTCCAGCAATAACCCTTAAACATTTCTCACCCTTGTGGAGAAAATATAAAGGAGCTCAAGAACATCTGGAAATCCTCGTTGCACAGGAGACACGAGCAGATGATCAAAAACAGTATTAATGATGAAATTCTGTGGCACACCAGGCTGAGTATTAACAATCAGTCCAACCATCTGTCTGGAGTGAGATTAGACAGGGTCTCGAGCTAAAGTGACACAGAAAAACAAGCAAATAACAATGATTGGAACATTTCTACAGATAAACTGATGATGTTGGTATTGTACATGTATTTCTCAATCTCTGTTCTTTAAATAGATGTGGAGACATACGGGATCAAAGAGTCTGTTGATGGAGATCAGATCTGTGAGAGACACGAACTGAGAGAACGGGCCAAAGTTCTTCTGCAGCCACTCAACACTGTTGTTAGCAGTCGCCACACAGCCCGCATCTGACACACACACAACACACACAGTGAAATCACCTTCATGATCTCCAGAACCTTCATATGAGACATCTGTGAACCTCCACCTCACCTGTTGCGTTTCTTCTCAGGAAGGGCAGAATGAAGAAGTTTGCCATGTCTCTTCCTTGAATCTCATTGACGAGTGGGACCTCTGACAGACTGGGAGATGATTGCAAATAATGTTGAACAAGCATCTTATCAGCTCATGACAGTCTTGAGCTATTTTGGGGAAAATGTTTTCTTACATGTGCTGGTAAGTTTGGCAGCTGAGGTTTTTGCTGCTGGTGCACAGCAGTAGGGATGGTGACGCAAATGGTAAAAACGGCTTCAGATATTGACCCAACAACATGCTGATGAAAGAGAGGTCTGTCCATTGGTCAGGACTGATGCGCTCCAGTTCTTCAGCTCTCCCAATCCACCATCCAGCACTTGGGACAGCGAACATCTCCTCTGGATTGGCTTGAGACTGATGCATGTAATGATGGAGGAATTATCTGTCAGATTCCCAGTCAGTCGTATACCAGTGACACTAGAGGACAGATGCACAAGGACTCATTTACCATATTTGCTGCTGCGCTGGAGAATATGACGAGGCTCCGTCCAGAACACTCATTGCTTTGGTGAAAAATAGTTTCCAGATCTCCTTGGAGTAACTTCTGCTGCTTGAAAGTTGACACTTCAGGAGTTCAGCCAGGTTTCCAGCAGTGATGCCGGTGAGCTACAAACACAGATTTCAGCAGATGGACATCAACGTTCAGGAAATATTATGCTGATTTCAGAAACTGCTACACGTTTGGAGGGATGCAGATTCCTAGACGATCATCAACATCGGTCTCATGTGAACTGAGTTTTCTGTTCATGGTCTTCTTACCGAAGAGCAAACGTACTGCTGCAGTCCACACTACAGGGGCGCTCAACTGAGTGCAGCGGATAGGAAGTCTCGTTACTGTGGAACACATCATAATTTCATGAGCACTTCCTGTCCCACAGATCATGTCACATGTGTTAAAGTGGAGAAAAGAGTGTTTAGCTCGTACCTGGTTGACTCCTGAAACAAACTCTGGTAGACTGTTAAATCCATCAGAAAACATTGATTTATGCTAAACCGGATTTCATTTGCATCTCAGTACGACACCCGTAAATTCACAATGCAGTAGTAAAAGAGGTTAAGAGAATGTAACAGAAGTAGAAAAATTGACCACCAAACTGTTCAGATTTGTGGAAAGATTCTTTCAGTTTCTTGTTGGCTACATGGATAGAGGAAGTCATTGGCATATTCCAGGTCATATGTTCCCCAGGTTTATATGGCAAGTTTATAAATTAGTTTGTGGGGTAACATGGAAGAATATAATTAATTGGGGCGAACATAAAGCATGGAAACATAGGAGGGAATGAAGATTCAGTTCAATTGCAACATTCATCAAGGATCATTCAGACACTATGATAAGTTTGATTTCAAAATCTAATATGTTCTACAAAAGCACTTACCATTCGCAGGAGTGACCAGACACTGAAAACAGATAAAAAAGAGAGAACAACGACAACATGTATAAAATCATTTGTAAAACGTTATGGTCAAAACAATGTGTGTTTTTAGTTTAATGAAAAAGTTTTAACATCGAATCATAGTGAGGAGCTGTGTAGGACTGAACAAGATAGAGAAGGAACTGATGCTTAAAACAAACTCTTACTGTTGGAGGGTTCGGGGAGTGAACAGTCTGAAAGTAAGACAAACATTCATTAATTAATTCCATCTGAAGTAATTAGAAACATGCTGATCTTCTAGAAGACTCAACAGCAAGAACTGAGGAAGATCAAGAATGACCTCTTGCTCCATTCTGCTTGAGTTCTCCAGTTGTTTGAAGACCACAGTCTCCATCTCCGTCGGCAGGAAAGGTAACGCCTGAAACAGCCTCTGGAATCTGAGAAAGAACCACAGAATTACAGCAGATCTCAGTGCAAAGAGGCCAGAGACTCAATATCATGTACCAAGTACACTTACATCAGTATGTAGGAGCTGCACGGAATAATGGTCTGCAGAAACACAAACAAGCATCAATGCTGTTGTCACGCATAGGATTCATCAAACTCACTTATTTGACCATTGCAGATTTACTTTAAATATAATTTAAGACAAACCACATGTAAAAAAGAAACCAGGAGGCATCAGAGTAGTGTTTGATGGAGAGCCACTGAGAACAACTGTGTAAATTTTACCGTCTGTGAGATTGAGAGCAGGTTTTGAAGAACATCAGGAAGTCCTCGCTCCACAGGAGACACAAACAGATGATCAAACACTGTATTGATGACGACTTTCTTCTCTGGGAGACCAGGTAGCTCTTCAACCAAACAGTCCAGCCACCTGCTTGGGAGTGAGATTGTCCAGGGTCTCCAACTAAACACACACGGAAGGATAAGAGAATATAATTGAAGGGTAAAGTGATGGTGGTGTTTTTATAAATCATCTTTGATGAAATCACAAGTGTAGATGTGGAGACATACGGGATCAAAGAGTCTGTTGATGGAGATCAGATCTGTGAGAGACACGAACTGAGAGAACGGGCCAAAGTTCTTCTGCAGCCACTCAACACTGTTGTTAGCAGTCGCCACACAGCCCGCATCTGACACACACACAACACACACAGTGAAATCACCTTCATGATCTCCAGAACCTTCATATGAGACATCTGTGAACCTCCACCTCACCTGTTGCGTTTCTTCTCAGGAAGGGCAGAATGAAGAAGTTCGCCATGTCTCTTCCTTGAATCTCATTGACGAGTGGGACCTCTGACAGACTGAGAGATGATTGCAAATAATGTTGAACAAGCATCTTATCAGCTCATGACAGTCTTGAGCTATTTTGGGGAAAATATTTTCTTACATGTGCTGGTAAGTTTGGCAGCTGAGGTTTTTGCTGCTGGTGCACAGCAGTAGGGATGGTGACGCAAATGGTAAAAACGGCTTCAGATATTGACCCAACAACATGCTGATGAAAGAGAGGTCTGTCCATTGGTCAGGACTGATGCGCTCCAGTCTCAGCTCTCCAACCACATCCAGCACTTGGGACACGACATCACCTCTGATTGGCTGAGACTGATGATGTAATGAGGAGGAATTACTGTCAGATTCCCAGTCAGTCTAACAGTGAACACTAGAGGACAGATGCACAAGACTCATTTACCATATTTGCTGCTGCGCTGGAGAATATGACGAGGGCTCCGTCCAGAACATCATTTGCTTTGGTGAAAAATAGTTTCCAGATCTCCTTGGAGTAAGTTCTGCTGCTTGAAAGTTGACACTTCAGGAGTTCAGCCAGGTTTCCAGCAGTGATGCCGGTGAGCTACAAACACAGATTTCAGCAGTGGACATCAACGTTCAGGAAATATTATGCTGATTTCAGAAACTGCTACACGTTTGGAGGGATGCAGATTCCTAGACGATCATCAACATCGGCTCATGTGAACTGAGTTTTCTGTTCATGGTCTTCTTACCGAAGAGCAAATGTATTGCTGCAGGTCCACACTACAGGGGGCGCTCACGGAGTGCAGCGGATAGGAGAGTCTCGTTACTGTGGAACACATCACAATTTCATGAGCACTTCCTGTCCCACAGATCATGTCACAGTGTTAAAGTGGAGAAAAGAGTGTTTGATCGTACCTGTTGACTCCTGAACAAACTCTGGTAGCTGTTAAATCCATCAGAAAACATTGATTAGTGCTACCGGATTTCATTTACATCTTAGTACGACACCCGTAAATCACAATGCAGTAGTAAAAGAGGTTAAGAGAATGTAACAGAAGTAGAAAATTGACCACCAAAACTTGTTCAGATTTGTGGAAAGATTCTTTCAGTTTCTTGTTGGCTACATAGATAGAGGAAGTCATTGGCATAGTCCTAGGTCATATGTTCCCAGGTTTATATGGCTAAGTTTATAATTGAGTTTGAGGTAACATGGGAAGATATATTGAATTTGGGCGAACATTAAAGCCTGGAAACATAGGAGGGAATGAAGATTCAGTTCATTGCAACATTAATCAAGGATCATTCAGACACACTGATTAGTCTGATTTCAGAAACTACCATGTTCTATAAAGGCACTTACCATTCACAGGAGTGAACAGACACTGAAACAGATGAAGAAGAGAGAACAACGACAAAATATATAAATGCATTTTTTAAAAGTTATGGTCAAAACAATGTGGTTTTATTTTAACGATAAAATTTTAAACAGTGAATCATGGTAAGGAGCTGTGTAGGACTGAACAAAATAGAGAAGTAACTGATGCTTAAAACAAACTCTTACTGTTGGAGGTTCAGGTACTGTTGGCGGTTCAGGAAGTGAACAGTCTGAAAGTAAGACAAACATTAAATAATTAATTCCATATGAAGTAATTAGAAACATGCTGATCTTCTAGAAGACTCAACAGCAAGAACTGAGGAAGATCAAGAATGACCTCTTGCTCCATTCTGCTTGAGTTCTCCAGTTGTTTGGAAGACCACAGTCTCCATCTCCGTCGGCAGGAAAGGTAACGCCTGAAACAGCCTCTGGAATCTGAGAAAGAACCACAGAATTACAGCAGATCTCAGTGCAAAGAGGCCAGAGACTCAATATCATGTACCAAGTACACTTACATCAGTATGTAGGAGCTGCACGGAATAATGGTCTGCAGAAACACAAACAAGCATCAATGCTGTTGTCACGCATAGGATTCATCAAACTCACTTATTTGAACATTGCAGATTTACTTCAAATTTCATTTAAGACAAACCACACATAAAGACTAAACCAGGAGGCATCAGAGTAGTGTTTGATGGAGAGCCACTGAGAACAACTGTGCAAATTTTACCATCTGTGAGATTGAGAGCAGGTTTTGAAGAACATCAGGAAGTCCTCGCTCCACAGGAGACACAAACAGATGATCAAACACTGTATTGATGACGACTTTCTTCTCTGGGAGACCAGGTAGCTCTTCAACCAACAGTCCAGCCACCTGCTTGGGAGTGAGATTGTCCAGGGTCTCCAACTAAACACACACGGAAGGATAAGCGAATATCAGTTAAGGATAAAGTGATGGTGGTGTTATTTTTATAAATCGTCTTTGATGAAATCACAAGTGTAGATGTGGAGACATACGGGATCAAAGAGTCTGTTGATGGAGATCAGATCTGTGAGAGACACGAACTGAGAGAACGGGCCAAAGTTCTTCTG
Source organism: Carassius auratus (assembly GCF_003368295.1). Classification (NCBI taxonomy): domain Eukaryota; kingdom Metazoa; phylum Chordata; class Actinopteri; order Cypriniformes; family Cyprinidae; genus Carassius; species Carassius auratus. The sequence goes on from NW_020528998.1 coordinate 5,819, forward strand.
CAGCCACTCAACACTGTTGTTAGCAGTCGCCACACAGCCCGCATCTGACACACACACAACACACAGAGTGAAATCACCTTCATGAACTCCAGAACCTTCATATGAGACATCTGTGAACCTCCACCTCACCTGTTGCGTTTCTTCTCAGGAAGGGCAGAATGAAGAAGTTTGCCATGTCTCTTCCTTGAATCTCATTGACGAGTGGGACCTCTGACAGACTGGGAGATGATTGCAAATAATGTTGAACAAGCATCTTATCAGCTCATGACAGTCTTGATCTATTGTTGGGGAAATGTTTTCTTACATGTGCTGGTAAGTTTGGCAGCTGAGGTTTTTGCTGCTGGTGCACAGCAGTAGGGATGGTGACGCAAATGGTAAAAACGGCTTCAGATATTGACCCAACAACATGCTGATGAAAGCGAGGTCTGTCCATTGGTCAGGACTGATGCGCTCCAGTCTCAGCTCTCCAACCACATCCAGCACTTGGGACACGACATCACCTCTGATTGGCTGAGACTGATGATGTAATGAGGAGGAATTACTGTCAGATTCCCAGTCAGTCTAACAGTGAACACTAGAGGACACATGCACAAGACTCATTTACCATATTTGCTGCTGCGCTGGAGAATATGACGAGGGCTCCGTCCAGAACATCATTTGCTTTGGTGAAAAATAGTTTCCAGATCTCCTTGGAGTAACTTCTGCTGCTTGAAAGTTGACACTTCAGGAGTTCAGCCAGGTTTCCAGCAGTGATGCCGGTGAGCTACAAACACAGATTTCAGCAGTGGACATCAACGTTCAGGAAATATTATGCTGATTTCAGAAACTGCTACACGTTTGGAGGGATGCAGATTCCTAGACGATCATCAACATCGGCTCATGTGAACTGAGTTTTCTGTTCATGGTCTTCTTACCGAAGAGCAAACGTACTGCTGCAGGTCCACACTACAGGGGGCGCTCACGAGTGCAGCGGATAGGAGAGTCTCGTTACTGTGGAACACATTAGAATTTCATGAGCACTTCCTGTCCCACAGATCATGTCACAGTGTTAAAGTTGGAGAAAAGAGTGTTTGCTCGTACCTGTTGACTCCTGAACAAACTCTGGTAACTGTTAAATCCATCAGAAAACATTGATTAGTGCCACCGGATTTCATTTGCATCTCAGTACGACACCCGTAAATCACAATGCAGTAGTAAAAGAGGTTAAGAGAATGTAACAGAAGTAGAAAATTGACCACCAAAACTTGTTCAGATTTGTGGAAAGATTCTTTCAGTTTCTTGTTGGCTACATGGATAGAGGAAGTCATTGGCATATTCCAAGGTCATATGTTCCCCAGGTTTATATGGCAAAGTTTATAAATTAGTTTGGGGTAACATGGGAAGATATAATTAATTGGGGCGAACATAAAAGCATGGAAACATAGGAGGGAATGAAGATTCAGTTCATTGCAACATTCATCAAGGATCATTCAGACACTATGATAAGTTTGATTTCAGAATCTAATATGTTCTACAAAAGCAATTACCATTCGCAGGAGTGACCAGACACTGAAACAGATAAAAAAGAGAGAACAACGACAACATGTATAAAATCATTTGTAAAACGTTATGGTCAAAACAATGTGTGTTTTTAGTTTAATGAAAAAGTTTTAAACATCGAATCATAGTGAGGAGCTGTGTAGGACTGAACAAGATAGAGAAGGAACTGATGCTTAAAACAAACTCTTACTGTTGGAGGTTCGGGGAGTGAACAGTCTGAAAGTAAGACAAACATTCATTAATTAATTCCATCTGAAGTAATTAGAAACATGCTGATCTTCTAGAAGACTCAACAGCAAGAACTGAGGAAGATCAAGAATGACCTCTTGCTCCATTCTGCTTGAGTTCTCCAGTTGTTTGGAAGACCACAGTCTCCATCTCCGTCGGCAGGAAAGGTAACGCCTGAAACAGCCTCTGGAATCTGAGAAAGAACCACAGAATTACAGCAGATCTCAGTGCAAAGAGGCCAGAGACTCAATATCATGTACCAAGTACACTTACATCAGTATGTAGGAGCTGCACGGAATAATGGTCTGCAGAAACACAAACAAGCATCAATGCTGTTGTCACGCATAGGATTCATCAAACTCACTTATTTGACCATTGCAGATTTACTTTAAATATAATTTAAGACAAACCACATGTAAAAAAAGAAACCAGGAGGCATCAGAGTAGTGTTTGATGGAGAGCCACTGAGAACAACTGTGTAAATTTTACCGTCTGTGAGATTGAGAGCAGGTTTTGAAGAACATCAGGAAGTCCTCGCTCCACAGGAGACACAAACAGATGATCAAACACTGTATTGATGACGACTTTCTTCTCTGGGAGACCAGGTAGCTCTTCAACCAACAGTCCAGCCACCTGCTTGGGAGTGAGATTGTCCAGGGTCTCCAACTAAACACACACGGAAGGATAAGAGAATATAATTGAAGGGTAAAGTGATGGTGGTGTTTTTATAAATCATCTTTGATGAAATCACAAGTGTAGATGTGGAGACATACGGGATCAAAGAGTCTGTTGATGGAGATCAGATCTGTGGGAGACACGAACTGAGAGAACGGGCCAAAGTTCTTCTGCAGCCACTCAACACTGTTGTTAGCAGTCGCCACACAGCCCGCATCTGACACACACACAACACACACAGTGAAATCACCTTCATGATCTCCAGAACCTTCATATGAGACATCTGTGAACCTCCACCTCACCTGTTGCGTTTCTTCTCAGGAAGGGCAGAATGAAGAAGTTCGCCATGTCTCTTCCTTGAATCTCATTGACGAGTGGGACCTCTGACAGACTGGGAGATGATTGTAAATAATGTTGAACAAGCATCTTATCAGCTCATGACAGTCTTGATCTATTTTGGGGAAAATATTTTCTTACATGTGCTGGTAAGTTTGGCAGCTGAGGTTTTTGCTGCTGGTGCACAGCAGTAGGGATGGTGACGCAAATGGTAAAAACGGCTTCAGATATTGACCCAACAACATGCTGATGAAAGCGAGGTCTGTCCATTGGTCAGGACTGATGCGCTCCAGTCTCAGCTCTCCAACCACATCCAGCACTTGGGACACGACATCACCTCTGATTGGCTGAGACTGATGATGTAATGAGGAGGAATTACTGTCAGATTCCCAGTCAGTCTAACAGTGAACACTAGAGGACAGATGCACAAGACTCATTTACCATATTTGCTGCTGCGCTGGAGAATATGACGAGGGCTCCGTCCAGAACATCATTTGCTTTGGTGAAAAATAGTTTCCAGATCTCCTTGGAGTAAGTTCTGCTGCTTGAAAGTTGACACTTCAGGAGTTCAGCCAGGTTTCCAGCAGTGATGCCGGTGAGCTACAAACACAGATTTCAGCAGTGGACATCAACGTTCAGGAAATATTATGCTGATTTCAGAAACTGCTACACGTTTGGAGGGATGCAGATTCCTAGACGATCATCAGCATCGGCTCATGTGAACTGAGTTTTCTGTTCATGGTCTTCTTACCGAAGAGCAAACGTACTGCTGCAGGTCCACACTACAGGGGGCGCTCACGATGCAGCGGATAGGAGAGTCTCGTTACTGTGGAACACATCATAATTTCATGAGCACTTCCTGTCCCACAGATCATGTCACAGTGTTAAAGTGGAGAAAAGAGTGTTTGATCGTACCTGTTGACTCCTGAACAAACTCTGGTAGCTGTTAAATCCATCAGAAAACATTGATTAGTGCTACCGGATTTCATTTACATCTTAGTACGACACCCGTAAATCACAATGCAGTAGTAAAAGAGGTTAAGAGAATGTAACAGAAGTAGAAAATTGACCACCAAAACTTGTTCAGATTTGTGGAAAGATTCTTTCAGTTTCTTGTTGGCTACATAGATAGAGGAAGTCATTGGCATAGTCCTAGGTCATATGTTCCCAGGTTTATATGGCTAAGTTTATAATTGAGTTTGAGGTAACATGGGAAGATATATTGAATTTGGGCGAACATTAAAGCCTGGAAACATAGGAGGGAATGAAGATTCAGTTCATTGCAACATTAATCAAGGATCATTCAGACACACTGATTAGTCTGATTTCAGAAACTACCATGTTCTATAAAGGCACTTACCATTCACAGGAGTGAACAGACACTGAAACAGATGAAGAAGAGAGAAGAACGACAAAATATATAAATGCATTTTTTAAAAGTTATGGTCAAAACAATGTGGTTTTATTTTAACGATAAAATTTTAAACAGTGAATCATGGTAAGGAGCTGTGTAGGACTGAACAAAATAGAGAAGTAACTGATGCTTAAAACAAACTCTTACTGTTGGCGGTTCAGGAAGTGAACAGTCTGAAAGTAAGACAAACATTAATAATTAATTCCATATGAAGTAATTAGAAACATGCTGATCTTCTAGAAGACTCAACAGCAAGAACTGAGGAAGATCAAGAATGACCTCTTGCTCCATTCTGCTTGAGTTCTCCAGTTGTTTGGAAGACCACAGTCTCCATCTCCGTCGGCAGGAAAGGTAACGCCTGAAACAGCCTCTGGAATCTGAGAAAGAACCACAGAATTACAGCAGATCTCAGTGCAAAGAGGCCAGAGACTCAATATCATGTACCAAGTACACTTACATCAGTATGTAGGAGCTGCACGGAATAATGGTCTGCAGAAACACAAACAAGCATCAATGCTGTTGTCACGCATAGGATTCATCAAACTCACTTATTTGAACATTGCAGATTTACTTCAAATTTCATTTAAGACAAACCACACATAAAGACTAAACCAGGAGGCATCAGAGTAGTGTTTGATGGAGAGCCACTGAGAACAACTGTGCAAATTTTACCATCTGTGAGATTGAGAGCAGGTTTTGAAGAACATCAGGAAGTCCTCGCTCCACAGGAGACACAAACAGATGATCAAACACTGTATTGATGACGACTTTCTTCTCTGGGAGACCAGGTAGCTCTTCAACCAACAGTCCAGCCACCTGCTTGGGAGTGAGATTGTCCAGGGTCTCCAACTAAACACACACGGAAGGATAAGCGAATATCAGTTAAGGATAAAGTGATGGTGGTGTTATTTTTATAAATCGTCTTTGATGAAATCACAAGTGTAGATGTGGAGACATACGGGATCAAAGAGTCTGTTGATGGAGATCAGATCTGTGAGAGACACGAACTGAGAGAACGGGCCAAAGTTCTTCTGCAGCCACTCAACACTGTTGTTAGCAGTCGCCACACAGCCCGCATCTGACACACACACAACACACAGAGTGAAATCACCTTCATGAACTCCAGAACCTTCATATGAGACATCTGTGAACCTCCACCTCACCTGTTGCGTTTCTTCTCAGGAAGGGCAGAATGAAGAAGTTTCGCCATGTCTCTTCCTTGAATCTCATTGACGAGTGGGACCTCTGACAGACTGGGAGATGATTGCAAATAATGTTGAACATGCATCTTATCAGCTCATGACAGTCTTGATCTATTGTTGGGGAAATGTTTTCTTACATGTGCTGGTAAGTTTGGCAGCTGAGGTTTTTGCTGCTGGTGCACAGCAGTAGGGATGGTGACGCAAATGGTAAAAACGGCTTCAGATATTGACCCAACAACATGCTGATGAAAGCGAGGTCTGTCCATTGGTCAGGACTGATGCGCTCCAGTCTCAGCTCTCCAACCACATCCAGCACTTGGGACACGACATCACCTCTGATTGGCTGAGACTGATGATGTAATGAGGAGGAATTACTGTCAGATTCCCAGTCAGTCTAACAGTGAACACTAGAGGACAGATGCACAAGACTCATTTACCATATTTGCTGCTGCGCTGGAGAATATGACGAGGGCTCCGTCCAGAACATCATTTGCTTTGGTGAAAAATAGTTTCCAGATCTCCTTGGAGTAACTTCTGCTGCTTGAAAGTTGACACTTCAGGAGTCCAGCCAGGTTTCCAGCAGTGATGCCGGTGAGCTACAAACACAGATTTCAGCAGTGGACATCAACGTTCAGGAAATATTATGCTGATTTCAGAAACTGCTACACGTTTGGAGGGATGCAGATTCCTAGACGATCATCAACATCGGCTCATGTGAACTGAGTTTTCTGTTCATGGTCTTCTTACCGAAGAGCAAACGTACTGCTGCAGGTCCACACTACAGGGGGCGCTCACGAGTGCAGCGGATAGGAGAGTCTCGTTACTGTGGAACACATTAGAATTTCATGAGCACTTCCTGTCCCACAGATCATGTCACAGTGTTAAAGTTGAGAAAAGAGTGTTTGCTCGTACCTGTTGACTCCTGAACAAACTCTGGTAACTGTTAAATCCATCAGAAAACATTGATTAGTGCTACCGGATTTCATTTGCATCTCAGTACGACACCCGTAAATCACAATGCAGTAGTAAAAGAGGTTAAGAGAATGTAACAGAAGTAGAAAATTGACCACCAAAAACTTGTTCAGATTTGTGGAAAGATTCTTCAGTTTCTTGTTGGCTACATGGATAGAGGAAGTCATTGGCATATTCCAAGGTCATATGTTCCCCAGGTTTATATGGCAAAGTTTATAAATTAGTTTGGGGTAACATGGGAAGATATAATTAATTGGGGCGAACATAAAAGCATGGAAACATAGGAGGGAATGAAGATTCAGTTCATTGCAACATTCATCAAGGATCATTCAGACACTATGATAAGTTTGATTTCAGAATCTAATATGTTCTACAAAAGCAATTACCATTCGCAGGAGTGACCAGACACTGAAACAGATAAAAAAGAGAGAACAACGACAACATGTATAAAATCATTTGTAAAACGTTATGGTCAAAACAATGTGTGTTTTTAGTTTAATGAAAAAGTTTTAAACATCGAATCATAGTGAGGAGCTGTGTAGGACTGAACAAGATAGAGAAGGAACTGATGCTTAAAACAAACTCTTACTGTTGGAGGTTCGGGAGTGAACAGTCTGAAAGTAAGACAAACATTCATTAATTAATTCCATCTGAAGTAATTAGAAACATGCTGATCTTCTAGAAGACTCAACAGCAAGAACTGAGGAAGATCAAGAATGACCTCTTGCTCCATTCTGCTTGAGTTCTCCAGTTGTTTGGAAGACCACACAGTCTCCATCTCCGTCGGCAGGAAAGGTAACGCCTGAAACAGCCTCTGGAATCTGAGAAAACAGCAGTAGGGATGGTGACGCAAATGGTAAAAACGGCTTCAGATATTGACCCAACAACATGCTGATGAAAGAGAGGTCTGTCCATTGGTCAGGACTGATGCGCTCCAGTCTCAGCTCTCCAACCACATCCAGCACTTGGGACACGACATCACCTCTGATTGGCTGAGACTGATGATGTAATGAGGAGGAATTACTGTCAGATTCCCAGTCAGTCTAACAGTGAACACTAGAGGACAATGCACAAGACTCATTTACCATATTTGCTGCTGCGCTGGAGAATATGACGAGGGCTCCGTCCAGAACATCATTTGCTTTGGTGAAAAATAGTTTCCAGATCTCCTTGGAGTAACTTCTGCTGCTTGAAAGTTGACACTTCAGGAGTTCAGCCAGGTTTCCAGCAGTGATGCCGGTGAGCTACAAACACAGATTTCAGCAGTGGACATCAACGTTCAGGAAATATTATGCTGATTTCAGAAACTGCTACACGTTTGGAGGGATGCAGATTCCTAGACGATCATCAACATCGGCTCATGTGAACTGAGTTTTCTGTTCATGGTCTTCTTACCGAAGAGCAAACGTACTGCTGCAGGTCCACACTACAGGGGGCGCTCACGAGTGCAGCGGATAGGAAAGTCTCGTTACTGTGGAACACATCATAATTTCATGAGCACTTCCTGTCCCACAGATCATGTCACAGTGTTAAAGTGGAGAAAAGAGTGTTTGCTCGTACCTGTTGACTCCTGAACAAACTCTGGTAGCTGTTAAATCCATCAGAAAACATTGATTAGTGCTACCGGATTTCATTTGCATCTCAGTACGACACCCGTAAATCACAATGCAGTAGTAAAAGAGGTTAAGAGAATGTAACAGAAGTAGAAAATTGACCACCAAAACTTGTTCAGATTTGTGGAAAGATTCTTTCAGTTTCTTGTTGGCTACATGGATAGAGGAAGTCATTGGCATATTCCAAGGTCATATGTTCCCAGGTTTATATGGCAAAGTTTATAAATTAGTTTGGGGTAACATGGGAAGATATAATTAATTGGGGCGAACATTAAAAGCCTGGAAACATAGGAGGGAATGAAGATTCAGTTCATTGCAACATTAATCAAGGATCATTCAGACACTATGATAGTTTGATTTCAGAATCTAATATGTTCTACAAAAGCAATTACCATTCGCAGGAGTGACCAGACACTGAAACAGATAAAAAAGAGAGAACAACGACAACATGTATAAAATCATTTGTAAAACGTTATGGTCAAAACAATGTGTGTTTTTGTTTTAATGAAAAAGTTTTAAACATCGAATCATAGTGAGGAGCTGTGTAGGACTGAACAAGATAGAGAAGGAACTGATGCTTAAAACAAACTCTTACTGTTGGAGGTTCGGGAGTGAACAGTCTGAAAGTAAGACAAACATTCATTAATTAATTCCATCTGAAGTAATTAGAACATGCTGATCTTTCTAGAAGACTCAACAGCAAGAACTGAGGAAGATCAAGAATGACCTCTTGCTCCATTCTGCTTGAGTTCTCAGTTGTTTGGAAGACCACAGTCTCCTGCAGGTCCACACTACAGGGGGCGCTCACGAGTGCAGCGGATAGGAGAGTCTCGTTACTGTGGAACACATCATAATTTCATGAGCACTTCCTGTCCACAGATCATGTCACAGTGTTAAAGTGGAGAAAAGAGTGTTTGAGTGAAATCACCTTCATGATCTCCAGAACCTTCATATGAGACATCTGTGAACCTCCACTCACCTGTTGCGTTTCTTCTCAGGAAGGGCAGAATGAAGAAGTTCGCCATGCCATGTCTCTTCCTTGAATCTCATTGACGAGTGGGACCTCTGACAGACTGAGAGATGATTGCAAATAATGTTGAACAAGCATCTTATCAGCTCATGACAGTCTTGAGCTATTTTTGGGGGAAATATTTTCTTACATGTGCTGGTAAGTTTGGCAGCTGAGGTTTTTGCTGCTGGTGCACAGCAGTAGGGATGGTGACGCAAGTTTATAATTGAGTTTGAGGTAACATGGGAAGATATATTGAATTTGAACGAACATTAAAGCCTGGAAACATAGGAGGGAATGAAGATTCAGTTCATTGCAACATTAATCAAGGATCATTCAGACACACTGATTAGTCTGATTTCAGAAACTACCATGTTCTATAAAGGCACTTACCATTCACAGGAGTGAACAGACACTGAAACAGATGAAGAAGAGAGAACAACGACAAAATATATAAATGCATTTTTTAAAAGTTATGGTCAAAACAATGTTGTTTTATTTTAATGATAAAATTTTAAACAGTGAATCATGGTGAGGAGCTGTGTAGGACTGAACAAAATAGAGAAGTAACTGATGCTTAAAACAAACTCTTACTGTTGGAGGTTCAGGTACTGTTGGCGGTTCAGGAAGTGAACAGTCTGAAAGTAAGACAAACATTCATTAATTAATTCCATATGAAGTAATTAGAAACATGCTGATCTTCTAGAAGACTCAACAGCAAGAACTGAGGAAGATCAAGAATGACCTCTTGCTCCATTCTGCTTGAGTTCTCCAGTTGTTTGGAAGACCACAGTCTCCATCTCCGTCGGCAGGAAAGGTAACGCCTGAAACAGCCTCTGGAATCTGAGAAAGAACCACAGAATTACAGCAGATCTCAGTGCAAAGAGGCCAGAGACTCAATATCATGTACCAAGTACACTTACATCAGTATGTAGGAGCTGCACGGAATAATGGTCTGCAGAAACACAAACAAGCATCAATGCTGTTGTCACGCATAGGATTCATCAAACTCACTTATTTGAACATTGCAGATTTACTTTAAATTTCATTTAAGACAAACCACACATAAAGACTAAACCAGGAGGCATCAGAGTAGTGTTTGATGGAGAGCCACTGAGAACAACTGTGCAAATTTTACCGTCTGTGAGATTGAGAGCAGGTTTTGAAGAACATCAGGAAGTCCTCGCTCCACAGGAGACACAAACAGATGATCAAACACTGTATTGATGACGACTTTCTTCTCTGGGAGACCAGGTAGCTCTTCAACCAACAGTCCAGCCACCTGCTTGGGAGTGAGATTGTCCAGGGTCTCCAACTAAACACACAAGGAAGGATAAGAGAATATAATTGAAGGGTAAAGTGATGGTGGTGTTTTTATAAATCATCTTTGATGAAATCACAGGTGTAGATGTGGAGACATACGGGATCAAAGAGTCTGTTGATGGAGATCAGATCTGTGAGAGACACGAACTGAGAGAACGGGCCAAAGTTCTTCTGCAGCCACTCAACACTGTTGTTAGCAGTCGCCACACAGCCCGCATCTGACACACACACAACACACACAGTGAAATCACCTTCATGATCTCCAGAACCTTCATATGAGACATCTGTGAACCTCCAACTCACCTGTTGCGTTTCTTCTCAGGAAGGGCAGAATGAAGAAGTTTGCCATGTCTCTTCCTTGAATCTCATTGACGAGTGGGACCTCTGACAGACTGAGAGATGATTTCAAATAATGTTGAACAAGCATCTTATCAGCTCATGGACAGTCTTGAGTCTATTTTTGGGGAAATATTTTCTTACATGTGCTGGTAAGTTTGGCAGCTGAGGTTTTTGCTGCTGGTGCACAGCAGTAGGGATGGTGACGCAAATGGTAAAAACGGCTTCAGATATTGACCCAACAACATGCTGATGAAAGAGAGGTCTGTCCATTGGTCAGGACTGATGCGCTCCAGTCTCAGCTCTCCAACCACATCCAGCACTTGGGACACGACATCACCTTCTGATTGGCTGAGACTGATGATGTAATGAGGAGGAATTACTGTCAGATTCCCAGTCAGTCTAACAGTGAACACTAGAGGACAGATGCACAAGACTCATTTACCATATTTGCTGCTGCGCTGGGAGAATATGACGAGGGCTCCGTCCAGAACATTCATTTTGCTTTGGTGAAAAATAGTTTTCCAGATCTCCTTGGAGTAACTTCTGCTGCTTGAAAGTTGACACTTCAGGAGTTCAGCCAGGTTTCCAGCAGTGATGCCGGTGAGCTACAAACACAGATTTCAGCAGTGGACATCAACGTTCAGGAAATATTTATGCTGATTTCAGAAACTGCTTACACGTTTGGAGGGATGCAGATTCCTAGACGATCATCAGCATCGGCTCATGTGAACTGAGTTTTTCTGTTCATGGTCTTCTTACCGAAGAGCAAAATGTATTGCTGCAGGGTCCACACTACAGGGGGCGCTCACGAGTGCAGCGGATAGGAGAGTCTCGTTACTGTGGGCCAGATAAAGTCTTCTCATTATTGTGATTTATTTGAATTGTATTTTTACTCAGTAAAAATTCTTAAATGAACAGTACCTGCTGATTTCATTACAAATTGAGGTTTCTGTAAAAGTAAATTAAAATGAAAATAAGAAAAACTGACATTTTTTATTGACAGTACATTATTTTTCTTCATGTACATAACAGCTTAAACAATATTTAACTTACCATTGATTGTTGTTGAAATACACTGTAAAGTACATGACCACAAATAAATAATAGATTATGAAGTACTTTTCTTTTATGTTTATGAAAATATCAATATGAAAATATAAATCTTATATTTCTTACCGTAACAGGTGGAGGAAAACAGCCTATTAAAGACACAATAGTAAAATATCAGCGTTATAGCATAGACAAATGTGTCAATCAAAACTGTAGCTTAGAGACTAAAATTTGCAGACTAATATATTTAGTTAGTGTTCCATAATTGTAATTTATTTTTGTTTGTGTGCATGTATCTGTACCAGGAGGTGCCATTTGTTCCAGCTGACTTATGTAGTACTTGATGGGTTCCTTCATGTGTGGAGGAACCACAGAATCCTGCAGCCTCTGAACTCTGAAAGAGGGAGAAATCATGTGAAATTGGGCCTCGACTGAAGCAGTGCAGAAACAGACAAATAAAAATTTTACTTACATCTGCTGGTATGATGAGCACTCCAAACCCATCTGAAATAAAAGCAAGATGAGGGGGAAAAATCACCTTACTCCACACTATATATGCTGCAAATCTGTCCACAGACAAACAGTCTTTGGCATAGATGCCTTACCTGGCCAGCGAGCATTATGAGATATCTAAGCATCTCAAGCAGTCGACGGTCTTCAGGAGACACCAGGATATGATCAAAAACTATGTTTATGATAACACTTTTCTCTGGCAGACCTGCAAAATCCTCAACTATGAGTTCAGCTGTCTGTCTGGGGGAGAGAACCACCAGTGCATCTATCTGAAATACACAAAGAAACATTTAATTTAATAGACAAACAGAAATAACATTTATCAATCACGTTAAACAGAGAATAAAGCTGAATCTTGTTCTTGTCAGTGGGATTGTGGGTAACTCACAGCGTTGAAGTCTTGGTTTAGCTGGTACATTTCCCTCAATGTGGCAAACTTTGAAAATCCACCAAGATTCAGAGTAATCCAGATGCTGCTGTTCTCTGCAGGGCAGCCACCTGAAAACATGTTGAGTACATTTATTTATAGATTGATGGCTGGATACATTGGGCAGAAAAACAGATAGATGGATAGATGTACCTGAAACATTTTGTCGGCTCAGGAAGGGTCTGATGAAATACTGATAAACATCCTGCACACCTTCTTCTGACACCAGTAGCATGTTGTCACTGAGTTCTGAAACACTGAAAGGACAGCATGTAGGTCAGGTGAGTGTGGAGGTCAGTTGAGGACAGAGTTCATTGGGTGGGATTAGCACTTATGCGTTCAGTGGACGTACAGTATCTGGAAGGTCTGGCAGCTGAACTCTTTGTGACTGAGGCACGTGAGATATTCTGGAGTCAGTGTGGAGAGAAGAGGCTTTAACTTGATCTGGAACCATAATCTTACAAATGACTCGTCCTGCAGGTTGCTCATCGTGAAGGTGTCATGAACCATTTGGTCCAGAATGTCATTGAAGGGAGAACTCTGGGAACTGAAGTTCTGGGAAAGAAAAAAACATGCAAATAGGAATTATATAAAATACTGAATTTGACACAGTTTATGTAAGATCTGGAAGTTCTTACGGTCATGGAGAGCTGCTGCAGAAGAGCGTTGAGGTTCATGGAAAGATGCAGGAGGACACTTGAGAGCGTCTCCTCATTGAGCGTGAGGTCTGAGCGTGCTGCACAGTGCAGGACAGTTGCCACATGTTCCACCAGGTCCGTAAGCTAGTAAAACATATTATGTGAGATATGATGTGAAATCCTAATGCCATGCCAGAAAAGTATTCGTTGGAATAATGTATATGTATGTTTCCAGCATGCATTTAGCTTACCCCACATGTTCTATTATCAATAAAGACACTACAGATGTCCTGACTTTCATTCTGGGCTCCAGCTCCCATCCCCGTCTCAATGTAGCTAAAGAAAACAAGTTCCCATTACTTTATCAGAGGAATATTCTGGATAACTATGACAGTACTAGCGTAGTAAACTCACAACTGGTTATGGAAGACAGCCGTGAGGTTGGGATGGATTTCTATCTGGTCCGGAGGAAGGAATCGCCGAAGTACAGGAGAAACAACATGCGAGAACCAGTCTTTAACATTCATGGGGTCAAAATTGACCGGCTGTTGGCTGGAATTCTGCTTGAATGGTGCGGCGAGCTCAGCGAGCGTCAGGTTGATCATGGCCTGTACCAAAAGTGGTGCTCCGCATGCTGCTAATGTTTTGCTTAAAGAAGAGAGCAGACATAGACAGCAGAATTAAGGAGACGGGGTTTGGGTTTGCAATGCCTTACAGATTATGTGTTTGTGCTGTTACCTGGTTCGTCAAGGACACAAACTGTCTAACAAAACTCCCGACAGGACTAAATGCCGTCATGAATCCATTCAACACCTGAAGCCACACATCAGACCAGGTTAATCATTCAATATCACAGTCTATTAAACATATACTTATTTAGTCATCTACATCAGGGCTGGGCAACACTGGCCCTCAAGATATACCTTCCTGTGGAGTTCAGCTTCACCAATAATCAAACAAAACCATCTATTACTTTCTAGTTATCTTGAAGAGCTTGGCTAGGTTTGATTAACCCCTTACTTGTCACCCCCCATTTTCAGCATGGAGGCATACCCAAAAGGTTGCAGCTTATGCGTCTTTCTTACCAGATACATAATAATAGATACATAATTAATATGTTCACAGAGCTGATACTTCAAAGTTTACTGTTGAGGAAACAGAATTACTCAGAATGTTATGATAATAAAGATATACAAGCTCGAACATGAAAAAATAATAATAAAAAAACATATTTTTAAATTTATAAAAAAAATGTTGATGCCAGATATAATTTTAGAAACTTAATGACGCTAAAGCCACAGGTCCAGTAAGGCTTATTTTTGATATTTCAGAACATAATCTCTCAAACTGTGAATTTTATGAAACATTTTCATAGTCAAGTGTGTTTTTAGGGAAGGCTCATAAAAGGCTAATAAAATTGATTTATGACCCCGTAAGGTCTTCTTTGTGCTATTATCTCATGTTTGGACCAGCAAAACTGCCCCATTCATGAGTCTATTGTTGTCACTCGATGAGCCTTTCACACAAAATCCTCATTATTCTTTTATCATTATTCTTTTGTTTTTATTCTGCCATTATTAGCCTTTATTCTGGCATTACAATGTTTACCAAGCCCCATCCCTTCAATCCCAGTATACATTTACCCCACTAGTATCATGAATACAACAAAACTTTTTCTTACGACCTTACGTGAATTATTATGACTAAATGTATTATGAAGAAGAACTGCACCTGCTATGTAGCTGTATTTAAGCTAACGTTTGCATCAAGCTACGAGTGTTTGTAATAACTTCCTTTTGCGACCTCAGGTGGAGTTTGGTCGTTTACTATTGTAAAAATATGCTATTTATAGCCTTTTTCATCGCTGCACAAGTTGGCATTTCAAATGTACATTTTCAATATTTTTTATAAAAATGCACTTTGGGAAGTCGTGGCCTAGTGGTTAGAGAGTCGGACTCCCAATCGAAAGGTTGTTAGTTCGAGTCCCAGGCTGGCAGGAAGTGTGGGTGGGGGAGTGCATGTACAGTTCTCTCTCCACCCTCAATACCACGACTTGATCAAGGCATTGAACCCCCATTTATGCCGCAGCATAAATGATGAACACTGCTCCGGATGTGTGTTCACTGTGTGTGTGTGTGTTCACACTGCTCTGTGTGTGTGCACTTCGGATGGGTTAAATGCAGAGCACATATTCTGAGTATGGGTCACCATACTTGGCTGAATGTCACGTCACTAAATCTCAAGAAAATCTCATGCCAAACATTTACTATCGTAATCGTGTGTTTATTATTTGGATATTTCATGGGTACAGAGGTTTCTCTGTGTTGTTGTGGTCCGATATCAACACCGAAGTGTTCAGGAAATACATCACGTGCGGGATATGATGCACAGTTATGATGGACAAGACACGGACGAATCAGGTCTCTGTCAGACACACAGAACAGCGTACACACAGAGACAGCGCTGGGTGCAGATCATTGTCATCAGATTGCGTAAATCTGATGGAAAATGAATAGAATTTATGATTCTGTCTGAAGAAATATGAAGTAAACATCAGTAAATATATCCAAATATCTCTGTACATATGCAACTTTTGATTATAAACCCTTATTGACGCTGTTCAGTAAATCTATGTGAACACAAATAAACTGCTGCAGACGGGACTGAATATGAATATGTATTATTTTCCACTCCTGTCATAAATTACTAAATTACTGTCACTGCAACTATGTTTTATTAAAACAGTGGTCAAATATCGAAGCTGGAATCTTTAAACTTTCAACTGATGCACAGTTTCTCCAGATCAAGTAAGAGATTAATGTTTAACGTGCTGTGAAATTGAAACAACAATAATTTGGGGCTGCTGATGATACTTGACCGCAAAAGAGTTAAGGTTGGACCTAAAATCTACAGGAAAGTGGTTCTTGAGATAAAAAGTTGCCCAGCCATGATTTACATCCATGATACTGTGACTGGCTTGATTCTTGCCTTTCCAAGAGGGTCCTGAGGTGAGGCAGATGGAGCGTTGCTCATATAATATGCTGTGCCATTGTTTGAAGGCCATGGATCCTCAGAGGGCAACAGTGAGGAAAGCAAACTCTTAAACACCAGGCTGAGGGAGCTGTCTGTCAAGCCCACCTCCTCCGGATGAAGGAGAAGCTCTGCCTTCTGTTCTGGACTCAAGAGGTGCAAAACCTCCAGCTGAAAAGACAAGGAAGATCTTCAGAACATCTCCAGGACATCAGCACAGAGCTCAGGATGCCATCGAATGACCACCCGCATAACATCAGATGCGTGAGTGCGTGTTCCTACCCCACTGAAAACCATGTTGATGGATGTGAAGTCTCGCACTTGAGCCATGACCGAGAACGAGCCGAAGTTCTTCATGAGCCAGTCCTCAGTGCTGTCCTCTGGATCTACACAACCTACAACAACCAAAACATAGAATCAGACTAAAACCTGCACAAAACCTCTCACAGAACACAAAACACCAGTACAAGAGGTGAAGTGTTACCTAAGGATGTGTTTCTCGACAGAAACGGATACATGAAGAAAGAGTAGATCCACTTCTGTCGCACTGGATCCAGACCGAAGAAATGCTGACTCAACTCCTTTACACTAAACACACAATCAAACACACACATACACAATGAAGTCCCCATTCTGCTTTTAGTGTAACACATGCACATGTAAGTGTTGTCATACACAGTCTGGTAGGCGCTGCAGCTGAAGTTTCTGTTGCTGAGGCATGTGAGGAAGTTTCTGGAGATGGACGACAGCAGAGGAATGAGTTTGATGTCCAACCATGCTCTGATCACGTGATCCTCGTTCATACTGATGCCTCCCGACAGATCCACGACCGGGACGCCGGCCACACTGGAGCGCTGCGAGACAGACAGTGTCACGGTGGAGCCGGAGCAGTGGAGGATCATGGGATATGTGTGTGTGTGTGCTGAGGTACCATGAAGGAGTAGACATCCAGAGCGGCCGCTGATGAGTCCCTTCAGGTGAAGGATGTGGTCTGCATCAGGCTCCGATGGGACGCCAGCACACGTCAGGAAGCTCTGCGTGGGACCGTCCAACTGAGACGCCAATAAAAACAGATTGAGAATGAGAGTTTACGGCATTCAATGTGGGTTCGAGTCCCATTTAAGGAAGTCTGTTTACTCTGCGACCAAACTTTGCAATGATTCTGGGCCTCTATATCAGACACTAAATCCTTTCAGCCTGAATGGAGAAATCCTGAAATCTCAAATACTGCTTGCCACAGTCATGTTTAACTTATTAACATACCTAACAACTTAACATATTTCAATTTAGCAACAAATACTCAAACAGCATTAAAAAAGCTGATATTTCAGGCAGGCGTTTGAGTTCCTTGCCACAGTCACCTCTGGCTTTTAAAAGATAGTTAATATTCAGTCATGTTATTGATTACTGCACTGTCACTGTTAGAGAACAGAGCTGAATTGATCTGAATAACGACACATTTGCTTTTCATATATATAGTGCTATATAAATAAATGTGATGACTTGATTTAGGATTTTGCCTCTATCCTACTGTTCGGTGTTCAACAGGAGATGGGGTTACAATATTTACAAGCTTGCTTGATAATCACAGTCTGTAAAGTTCATATATTTGGCATTTGT
This sequence comes from Carassius auratus, assembly GCF_003368295.1. Lineage (NCBI taxonomy): Eukaryota > Metazoa > Chordata > Actinopteri > Cypriniformes > Cyprinidae > Carassius > Carassius auratus. Next base: position 23,747 of record NW_020528998.1, read on the forward strand.
TTGTTATGTTGACTTCTATTATTTTCACATCTTAACAAATCATTTATTAATCATCTGTTCATGTTTTTGCAGTACCCAATCTAAAGTGGAAACTATTCATCATCCGTAAATGTTTATAAGCACTGGACTTTAGGCTACTTTAACAACATTTGTGCAAAGGGTGGATAGTTAAGTTAAGCTGAATGCGTGCTAAAGACATTACACACATAGCAATTTGGATGCAAAACATTTTTCAACAGTCATACATCAACAGGAGTGGGAAAACAAAAATACATTTTCAAGAAAATACTTGAATACTCTAAAAACATGGCAATATGGACTGATTGAATCGTGTGTTCTTATAGTGATCAAACTGACTATTATCATTTAATATCACTATCATGATGAGTGCGTGTTTAGCTCTGCTGTTCCAAACAGACAAAACTCTCCAACAAAGAACAATCTAAAAATATCTGATGTGTGTGTTAACTCACCTCTGTGCATTGTTCTGCTGTAAGCCCAGCACTCGTTCCACAGGTTTTACTGTAAATCATGAAATGAGATGAGATTAATGTTGGCAGAGGGAGGAGATGGAGTTGAATGGAAAGTGATCAATAGGTCATGATGAATGAAAGTCAGAAATGTTAAGTCATTTCACAACAACAAAATAAAACACAAGAAAGACTGCATTCTGGATGGGTCCTTTTGTCTCAGAAGTTTCTATCGGTTACATAATGGAAAGATTTGAAGTGTTTCACCCACCTCTGCACCGCTGAACACGTGCCTGAAAACAGAGAGAGACAGAGTCATGTCTTACATCTGTCACACTGTACACAGCTGGACATTACAGCAAAATCAACTCTGATAGAGAGATCAAGCCTGCATTTAATCTGTGCATTACACAGCTACTACCAAAGGGATATTAATCAGAGTCTGGACGATTTAATTCTGTGGGAAGGACAGTCAGACATGATACTCTAGTTGCACCGCTACTGCAGGCCTAACTTTTACTCTGTATATCAGTATCTAAAATTTAAAATAAAAAAATACTATCAATTTTATTGTCTTTTACTGCTGATATTTGCTTTTTTTTATATGGTATTTACTGGTTGTATTATTACGGTGGACCCTATTTTTAACATCTTGCTTCTGTAAAAATGGATGTCTACAGATTTATACTGTGAATTCCAATGTGCACAATCCCAAAAGATGAAGTTTTACTCAAATAATACCGTAAAATCTAAGGTTTTCAGACATTTTCAACATTACAATATTTAATTGTAAAATGTATGCATATTTATTTGTTTTCACAGAAAATATTTATAATTTCAACATTTTATTACAGTAAAAAAAACAAAGTTTTATCCAGTTTCTAACGGTTATTCAATCTATTTAATACAGTAAAAGGAAGTTTTTGGTTTTACGCTCCATTACTGTTGGAATTTGACGGTGTTTTGCTGTATATTTTACTGACTTTTTTTTACAGTGTGGACATTATGCACCTGTTTGTTGATTAGTGAGCTTGTTTATTTTTATTAATGAGTTTAAATATAAGTGATAATTGTGGACTCACCAAAACCCATGGCTCCCACATACAGGAGCAGGAACATGAGAGGCGTTCTCATGAGGACTGATCTGCTTTCCCAAAACGATCCTGTCAAATTCAGCTCTTAGAGAAACAGACACAACGCCAGATCAGTGGAAGGATTATTTCTCAGATGATTGTTACATTTAATGACTCCAAACAGGAGCTTCATTCAAAGTTTTAATACTTGTATATTTTGAAGGTTGGTAAACATATATATCAGTATTTCAGTACGTTTCTTCTGCTCACCAAGGCTACATTTCTTTGTTTAAAAATTACAGTAAAAAAATATAGAGCCAATAATAAATATTCAATAAACTATTGTTAACATTGATAGTAATCAGAAATGTTTCTTGAGCAGTAAATCATCATATTATTCTGATTTCTGAAGATCATGTGACACTGAAGAGACTGGAGGAATGATACTGAAAATGTAATGTAATGTAATGTAATGTAATGTACTGTAATGTAATATAATGTAATGTAATATAATGTACTGTAATGTAATGTAATGTAATATAATGTAATGTAATATAATGTACTGTAATGTAATATAATGTAATATCTGTGGGCGTAATGTGTTGGATTCCAGACTCAGGAGAGCAGCAGATTTCTCACACACATCTCTGTCACATCACACTGAACACAACAGAGCACAGCGGGTTAAACCGGTCGAGTGAGGAGATTAGTGCAGCTATTCACACTGAAAAGGTTAACATCACACTCTGAGTCACTCACTCACTCTTTCAGACAAATGAACACTCAAACCCAGAAATAATGGCTTTCTGCCTCTTGTGCTTATGACTGACTTCTGAAACATGAAGTGCAAATAAGTGTCTGTGTGTATCAGGAAGGAAGGAAATCATGCAGACGATATGAAACTTATATACCTTATATATAATATACTATGATATACTTATGTTATTTGTAGCTATAGGTACAAATTTAAAATGTTAAAGTCTGCATTTCTTTTCAAAAGTGTTTTTCTTTTCTTTTCTTTTTTAAAGCCATTCCTACAACTATATCAGTCTCAAAAACCGACTAGTGGAAACACATTATTTTATGTAAAACTCAGGTTAACTTTATGTTGATGGTGTCTTTAGCACACCCTGTTGACTGTGAGTAATATTTCTCTCTCATATGTCCTAGCTCTCATTAGGGTGTTAGTATTAGCAGACTGATAGGGTTAGGGTAAGAATAAGTTGACTTACTTGTAAAGATACTTATAGTCTGTAAAAAGTCTGCTGGGAGATCATCACAATAAACAGTTAGCAGATTATTTAGACAGCCTACTTATACTTTAATGCTTAAAAAGGGACATCAAAACCTTATATAACCACAATATTTTTAATGAGCTATGACTGAGCTAACCAGATGATATGTGACCCAGGACCACAAAACCAGTGAGAATAGTCAGTTATATCTGAATCTGAATAAATCATCTCTCCAGTGATTGATTTGTTCGAGGACAATATTTGTCTGAGATACAACTATTTGTAAATCTGGAATCTGAGGGAGCAAAAAAATCTAAATATTGAGAAAATCATCTTTAAAGTTGTTCAAATGAAGTTCTTAGCAATGCGTATTGCTAATCAAACATTAAGTTTTGATATATTTACGGTAGGAAATTTACTAAATATCTTCATGAAACATGATCTTTACTAAATTTCCGAATGATTTTTGGCATTAAAAAACTATAATTTTGACCCATACAATGTATTTTTGCTACAAATATTCCCCAGTAATTGTGCTCCAGGGTCACATATGTGGATAAATCATATCCATATATTCTGGTATATAAACTATGTGATAGAACTGAGAGTGACATATGAACATATGAAATGATTTTCAGCAATGTACTTTGACAGCATGAAACAATGTCTGGAAATCACTTTAAACTTGGAAATGATCATTAGATGAGTGTACTTCTGTTAATGTACACACTCTCCTCCGCATATACTTATTTCATCTTAAAGCATCTGTTTTCTCTAAACTACTGTAATAAGATGCCAGTTTCAAATGTGCTCATGATTCAAATATGATTTCCATTTGCTTCATATACATGAGACGCCAGCAGTTATTACCAGGATATGACATGTGAAAGATTACAAACACTTCAGAGATGCTCGGTCACGTCTCAATGCTCCAGATACAAGATCTAAATCAAGAGTCTGCTAATGATGGAGAGTCTGCTAATGTTTGACTTGATATCTGCAAGGCTAAACCCACACATGATTTTCAACCACAAATCTGTGAAAATCATAAAAAACAATCACTGTTATATTAATAACAGGTCAAACATGTGCCCTCAGAACACTGTACATGAAGAGAAATCAGTGATCTTACCTGTCAGGTGTGTTTATCATGAACAGAAGAAATCTGTGCTATATACAGTCTTACACCAGACTCCACCCACAGCACACAGAGCATGCTAACCAGCGTCTGAAGCCCAAAACACCGAGCCAGAAGTCACCATGAGGTTAAATAAAGCCACACTAAACCTGGATTAAATTATATCACTCCATAAGAAAACCAGTTCTTTTATATGGATGTCAAATTTGGGGACCAGTACTGCATTTAAAAAATACTTCAATAGAAAACTACAATTAGAAATAATCAAAAACATGTTAGCAATTAATAACCAGAAAGGGAACTGAGGAAAACTAGAACACGTGTGTGTGAATTAACAAGGAAACAATAATTAACAACAGAACAAGCAACACCTCTGAAATAACAAAAGAAATGGAAGGAAATGAGAAACAGTGAGGTGATGTGATAGGACGTCCTGAAATGGGAAAGTATTTCAGTAAATCCTGCATCTTATTTATTTAACGTGCTGCAGAAAGCCGTGTGGAAATGAAGCGGATGCTCTCAGCTTCACTCAGACGTCTGCTGTAGACTCTATCACTGTCTGTACAGCTGGAGATATTTACCTCCTCATACAGAGCATCATCAAACGAGATCGAGAAAGAAACTCAGGCAATTGTCAGAGTGTTTCCTTCCTCAGGACAGACACAAAAAGATGCAGCTGAACAGAACACAGCAATCTGAAGAATGCACTGCTGACGCTGCCCTGTTGATCAACTCATTGTAAGGATCCTCTCCTTTGTTATTATTATTATTTTAATTAACCTATTGTGTATAGCGAGTATATTAATCACCACCAACTATGCACTCATATGATTTTATATGTGTATGCTTTTATTCACATATGTATTGAAATTTAAGGTTAACCTGTTCAAGAAAATGTCTTGTTTCCCAGACAAAGCCTTCCATTGAAACGATGAGTCAAAATCTGATCTCCAGTTAATATATCACAGTGTTTCCCCCATTACCTTTCTCAGGTTTACCACAGTGAAATAAGATTTTAGGAAATCTGGCCTGCATTTCACTTCATATTTAAGTCATGGTTGATAAATAATCTTGTGAGAGTTTTTGAGGATATTTCTTTAGGGACTGTAGAATTAAGAAAAAGAAATATGATGCTCCAGACGCTCAGGAGAAATCACACAGATGATGAAAAACAGAAGGAGAAGACGAGTGACTGTCACAGGGATGAAGACCCAGAAATAAACACCTGTACTGAGATCATGGAGCTGATGATGAAGATGTGAAGATACTGGACACTTGTCGTCTAATTGAACCTGATTAAGAACGGCTGAGAACAGTCATCATGAATGTTCAGCTCAGATCAGCCAGCGGTGAAGCACACGGTGAGGAGTTGTGTTTGACCTGAGCTCACACACAGAGAACGAGGAGGACTCGTGTGGACGGACTCATTTAAAGTGATGTCAAATCACTTCCTTTCTTTCTTTCTATACTGAATTATAACTTTACATTAATCCAACTACGAAGAAGCCTAACATCAAATGGATGATTTGACCAACTTGAGCGGCCCAACACACTACTGAATAATCCATGTACGTGCATGTGTATATGTGTGTGTGTATATATAGATTTTTTATTGTCATCAGTGTTAGTCTAGCCAGGACTGGTCACAGCAGGTGTATTCTGATAGGAGCATGAACATGGCGCTCTCTTCTGATTCTACAGAAACACTGCAGCAGGAAGAGCTGAAGCAGACTGAGCAGCATTTCTGCAGAATCACGCATTATACCTTTTTTTATTATATATATATATTATATATATATACATTGTGCCTTGCGAAAGTTTCATACCCCTTTATTACCCGTTTTAAACTGCTTTAAATAACGTTTTATCCACATTAACCTGCACTCCACACTGACAACACCATAATAACAAACACAGAATTGTAAACTTTGTAAATATTTAAAAAAATAAATAATTAAAAGAAAATGAAAATAATAATTGAATTAAAAAACACAGGAATAAGTATTTATCAGTATTCATACCCTTAACTCAGTACTTGCCTGAAGCACCTTTACAGTCTCACGTCTTTCTGAGTATGATACAAGCTTTGCTCCTCATCATCAGGCTGTTATCTGTCACTCTTCTCCTCATCTCTTTCTCTTCTCAAGCTCTGTCAGGGTGGATGGGGAGCAGAGCAACTGGATTCAAGCTCAGGCTGTGTCTGGGACACTCGAGGACATTCACAGAGTTGTCTATAAGCCACTCTTGCTGTGTTTAGGGTCATTGTCCTGTTGGAAGCTGAACCTTCTGCTCAGTCTGAGCTTCTGGATGCTCTGGACTGGGTTTTCTTTAAGGCTATCTCTATATGTTGGTGCACTGAGCGTTTCTTCTGCTCTGACGAGTCCTTCAGCTGCTTCAGCACACTGTACTGTTGAGATGCATTCAGCTTCATCAGAGCAGAGAATCTTGCTTCTCACAGTCTGAAGGTCCTTTAGCTGCTGTCTGTAAACTCTAAGTGTGTTTTCATGTGTGTTCACTGAAGAGAGGATTGAGTTTGGCCACACCGTCATAAGGACTGTATCAGTGAAGTGTTGCAGTGATGTTTGTCCTGTCTCCGTATGATCATGGAGCTCAACTAGAGAGACCAGCAGGTTCTTGGTCACCACACTGACTAAAGCCCTTCTCCATCAGCTGCTCAGTTTGATCAGGAGGCCAGCTCTAGGAACACTCCTGGTTATTTTAACTTCTTCCAGCAAGAGTAACAGAGACTTCATACTTCTGAACCTTTAATGAAGCAGAATTGTTTTCCTGAACTGTTCTCTTGATGTGTGGCTTGACACAAACCTGTTTCTGAGCTCTTCACGCAGTTCCTTTGACCTCTTATCTGATATCCATTTTCAGCTGTTAGACCTTTTATTAAGATGTGTGTGATTCCCAGTCATACCAATTCAATTGAATTTGCCACTGGTCAACTTCACTCATTATTTTAATTAATTTTTTGAAATAATGAATTTAAATTATTTATTTAATTTTTTTTTGCTTTACCATTATGGTGTATGGAGAGTAGATTGATGTGGACTTTTTAAAGCAGTTTAACATAAGCAGCAACATAAAATGTGAAAAAAGGGTATGATACTATAGACACACACACACACACACACACACACACACACACACACACACATACACCCCCACACCCACACACACACAGACACCCCACACCCACACACACACACACACACTATATGGTTAAGGGCAAAAAAAACACACACACAGAATAACAGTAGTTATTTTAGTAATTGAAATCACACTTATCAGGAATTCTATGATGCAGATAAAGATGAAGATTTTATTGAAGTGAAAGTGATTTGATTTTACAGTAAAAGTGAATTGTGAAAAATAATTATTCTACTAAGCACAAAATAAATAAGCTCGATTCTATCATATTAATTTAACCAAAACTGTGGATTTCCTTCATTTTCGTCAGAT
>NW_020528999.1:0-38999 GCF_003368295.1 Carassius auratus
TTGATGGAGATCAGATCTGTGAGAGACACGAACTGAGAGAACGGGCCAAAGTTCTTCTGCAGCCACTCAACACTGTTGTTAGCAGTCGCCACACAGCCCGCATCTGACACACACACAACACACAGAGTGAAATCACCTTCATGATCTCCAGAACCTTCATATTAGACATCTGTGAACCTCCACCTCACCTGTTGCGTTTCTTCTCAGGAAGGGCAGAATGAAGAAATTTGCCATGTCTCTTCCTTGAATCTCATTGACGAGTGGGACCTCTGACAGACTGAGAGATGATTGCAAATAATGTTGAACAAGCATCTTATCAGCTCATGACAGTCTTGAGCTATTGTTGGGAAATATTTTCTTACATGTGCTGGTAAGTTTGGCAGCTGAGGTTTTTGCTGCTGGTGCACAGCAGTAGGGATGGTGACGCAAATGGTAAAAACGGCTTCAGATATTGACCCAACAACATGCTGATGAAAGAGAGGTCTGTCCATTGGTCAGGACTGATGCGCTCCAGTCTCAGCTCTCCAACCACATCCAGCACTTGGGACACGACATCACCTCTGATTGGCTGAGACTGATGATGTAATGAGGAGGAATTACTGTCAGATTCCCAGTCAGTCTAACAGTGAACACTAGAGGACAGATGCACAAGACTCATTTACCATATTTGCTGCTGCGCTGGAGAATATGACGAGGGCTCCGTCCAGAACATCATTTGCTTTGGTGAAAAAATAGTTTCCAGATCTCCTTGGAGTAACTTCTGCTGCTTGAAAGTTGACACTTCAGGAGTTCAGCCAGGTTTCCAGCAGTGATGCCGGTGAGCTACAAACACAGATTTCAGCAGTGGACATCAACGTTCAGGAAATATTATGCTGATTTCAGAAACTGCTACACGTTTGGAGGGATGCAGATTCCTAGACGATCATCAGCATCGGCTCATGTGAACTGAGTTTTCTGTTCATGGTCTTCTTACCGAAGAGCAAACGTACTGCTGCAGGTCCACACTACAGGGGGCGCTCACGAGTGCAGCGGATAGGAGAGTCTCGTTACTGTGGGGCAGATAAAGTCTTCTCATTATTGTGATTTATTTGAATTGTATTTTTACTCAGTAAAAATTCTTAAATGAACAGTACCTGCTGATTTCATTACAAATGAGGTTTCTGTAAAAGTAAATTAAAATGAAAATAAGAAAAACTGACATTTTTTTTGACAGTACATTATTTTTTCTTCATGTACATAACAGCTTAAACAATATTTAACTTACCATTGATTGTTGTTGAAATACACTGTAAAGTACATGACCACAAATAAATAATAGATTATGAAGTACTTTTCTTTTATGTTTATGAAAATATCAATATGAAAATATAAATCTTATATTTCTTACCGTAACAGGTGGAGGAAAACAGCCTATTAAAGACACAATAGTAAAATATCAGCGTTATAGCATAGACAAATGTGTCAATCAAAACTGTAGCTTAGAGACTAAATTTGCAGACTAATATATTTAGTTAGTGTTCCATAATTGTAATTTATTTTTGTTTGTGTGCATGTATCTGTACCAGGAGGTGCCATTTGTTCCAGCTGACTTATGTAGTACTTGATGGGTTCCTTCATGTGTGGAGGAACCACAGAATCCTGCAGCCTCTGAACTCTGAAAGAGGGAGAAATCATGTGAAATTGGGCCTCGACTGAAGCAGTGCAGAAACAGACAAATAAAAATTTTACTTACATCTGCTGGTATGATGAGCACTCCAAACCCATCTGAAATAAAAGCAAGATGAGGGGAAAAAATCACCTTACTCCACACTATATATGCTGCAATCTGTCCACAGACAAACAGTCTTTGGCATAGATGCCCTTACCTGGCCAGCGAGCATTATGAGATATCTAAGCATCTCAAGCAGTCGACGGTCTTCAGGAGACACCAGGATATGATCAAAAACTATGTTTATGATAACACTTTTCTCTGGCAGACCTGCAAAATCCTCAACTATGAGTTCAGCTGTCTGTCTGGGGGAGAGAACCACCAGTGCATCTATCTGAAATACACAAAGAAACATTTAATTTAATAGACAAACAGAAATAACATTTATCAATCACGTTAAACAGAGAATAAAGCTGAATCTTGTTCTTGTCAGTGGGATTGTGGGTAACTCACAGCGTTGAAGTCTTGGTTTAGCTGGTACATTTCCCTCAATGTGGCAAACTTTGAAAATCCACCAAGATTCAGAGTAATCCAGATGCTGCTGTTCTCTGCAGGGCAGCCACCTGAAAACATGTTGAGTACATTTATTTATAGATTGATGGCTGGATACATTGGGCAGAAAAACAGATAGATGGATAGATGTACCTGAAACATTTTGTCGGCTCAGGAAGGGTCTGATGAAATACTGATAAACATCCTGCACACCTTCTTCTGACACCAGTAGCATGTTGTCACTGAGTTCTGAAACACTGAAAGGACAGCATGTAGGTCAGGTGAGTGTGGAGGTCAGTTGAGGACAGAGTTCATTGGGTGGGATTAGCACTTATGCGTTCAGTGGACGTACAGTATCTGGAAGGTCTGGCAGCTGAACTCTTTGTGACTGAGGCACGTGAGATATTCTGGAGTCAGTGTGGAGAGAAGAGGCTTTAACTTGATCTGGAACCATAATCTTACAAATGACTCGTCCTGCAGGTTGCTCATCGTGAAGGTGTCATGAACCATTTGGTCCAGAATGTCATTGAAGGGAGAACTCTGGGAACTGAAGTTCTGGGAAAGAAAAAAACATGCAAATAGGAATTATATAAAATACTGAATTTGACACAGTTTATGTAAGATCTGGAAGTTCTTACGGTCATGGAGAGCTGCTGCAGAAGAGCGTTGAGGTTCATGGAAAGATGCAGGAGGACACTTGAGAGCGTCTCCTCATTGAGCGTGAGGTCTGAGCGTGCTGCACAGTGCAGGACAGTTGCCACATGTTCCACCAGGTCCGTAAGCTAGTAAAACATATTATGTGAGATATGATGTGAAATCCTAATGCCATGCCAGAAAAGTATTCGTTGGAATAATGTATATGTATGTTTCCAGCATGCATTTAGCTTACCCCACATGTTCTATTATCAATAAAGGACACTACAGATGTCCTGACTTTCATTCTGGGCTCCAGCTCCCATCCCCGTCTCAATGTAGCTAAAGAAACAAGTTCCCATTACTTTATCAGAGGAATATTCTGGATAACTATGACAGTACTAGGTAGTAAAACTCACAACTGGTTATGGAAGACAGCCGTGAGGTTGGGATGGATTTCTATCTGGTCCGGAGGAAGGAATCGCCGAAGTACAGGAGAAACAACATGCGAGAACCAGTCTTTAACATTCATGGGGTCAAAATTGACCGGCTGTTGGCTGAATTCTGCTTGAATGGTGCGGCGAGCTCAGCGAGCGTCAGGTTGATCATGGCCTGTACCAAAGTGGTGCTCCGCATGCTGCTAATGTTTTGCTTAAAGAAGAGAGCAGACATAGACAGCAGAATTAAGGAGACGGGTTTGGGTTTGCAATGCCTTACAGATTATGTGTTTGTGCTGTTACCTGGTTCGTCAAGGACACAAACTGTCTAACAAAACTCCCGACAGGACTAAATGCCGTCATGAATCCATTCAACACCTGAAGCCACACATCAGACCAGGTTAATCATTCAATATCACAGTCTATTAAACATATACTTATTTAGTCATCTACATCAGGGCTGGGCAACACTGGCCCTCAAGATATACCTTCCTGTGGAGTTCAGCTTCACCAATAATCAAACAAAACCATCTATTACTTTCTAGTTATCTTGAAGAGCTTGGCTAGGTTTGATTAACCCCTTACTTGTCACCCCCATTTTTCAGCATGGAGGCATACCCAAAAGGTTGCAGCTTATGCGTCTTTCTTACCAGATACATAATAATAGATACATAATGAATATGTTCACAGAGCTGATACTTCAAAGTTTACTGTTGAGGAAACAGAATTACTCAGAATGTTATGATAATAAAGATATACAAGCTCGAACATGAAAAAATAATAATAAAAAAACATATTTTTAAATTTATAAAAAAAATGTTGATGCCAGATATAATTTTTAGAAACTTAATGACGCTAAAGCCACAGGTCCAGTAAGGCTTATTTTTGATATTTCAGAACATAATCTCTCAAAACTGTGAATTTTATGAAACATTTTCATAGTCAAGTGTGTTTTTAGGGAAGGCTCATAAAAGGCTAATAAAATTGATTTATGACCCCGTAAGGTCTTCTTTGTGCTATTATCTCATGTTTGGACCAGCAAAACTGCCCCATTCATGAGTCTATTGTTGTCACTCGATGAGCCTTTCACACAAAATCCTCATTATTCTTTTATCATTATTCTTTTGTTTTTATTCTGCCATTATTAGCGCTTTATTCTGGCATTACAATGTTTACCAAGGCCCCATCCCTTCAATCCCAGTATACATTTACCCCACTAGTATCATGAATACAACAAAACTTTTTCTTACGACCTTACGTGAATTATTATGACTAAATGTATTATGAGAAGAACTGCACCTGCCTATGTAGCTGTATTTAAGCTAACGTTTGCATCAAGCTACGAGTGTTTGTATAACTTCCTTTTGCGACCTCAGGGGAGTTTGGTCGTTTACTATTTGTAAAAATATGCTATTTTATAGCCTTTTTCATCGCTGCACAAGTTGGCATTTCAAATGTACATTTTCAATATTTTTTATAAAAATGCACTTTGGGAAGTCGTGGCCTAGTGGTTAGAGAGTCGGACTCCCAATCGAAAGTTGTTAGTTCGAGTCCCAGGCTGGCAGGAAGTGTGGGTGGGGGGAGTGCATGTACAGTTCTCTCTCCACCCTCAATACCACGACTTGATCAAGGCATTGAACCCCCATTTATGCCGCAGCATAAATGATGAACACTGCTCCGGATGTGTGTTCACTGTGTGTGTGTGTGTTCACACTGCTCTGTGTGTGTGCACTTCGGATGGGTTAAATGCAGAGCACATATTCTGAGTATGGGTCACCATACTTGGCTGAATGTCACGTCACTAAATCTCAAGAAAATCTCATGCCAAACATTTACTATCGTAATCGTGTGTTTATTATTTGGATATTTCATGGGTACAGAGGTTTCTCTGTGTTGTTGTGGTCCGATATCAACACCGAAGTGTTCAGGAAATACATCACGTGCGGGATATGATGCACAGTTATGATGGACAAGACACGGACGAATCAGGTCTCTGTCAGACACACAGAACAGCGTACACACAGAGACAGCGCTGGGTGCAGATCATTGTCATCAGATTGCGTAAATCTGATGGAAAATGAATAGAATTATGATTCTGTCTGAAGAAATATGAAGTAAACATCAGTAAATATATCCAAATATCTCTGTACATATGCAACTTTTGATTATAAACCCTTATTGACGCTGTTCAGTAAATCTATGTGAACACAAATAAACTGCTGCAGACGGGACTGAATATGAATATGTATTATTTTCCACTCCTGTCATAAATTACTAAATTACTGTCACTGCAACTATGTTTTATTAAAACAGTGGTCAAATATCGAAGCTGGAATCTTTAAACTTTCAACTGATGCACAGTTTCTCCAGATCAAGTAAGAGATTAATGTTTAACGTGCTGTGAAATTGAAACAACAATAATTTGGGGCTGCTGATGATACTTGACCGCAAAAGAGTTAAGGTTGGACCTAAAATCTACAGGAAAGTGGTTCTTGAGATAAAAAGTTGCCCAGCCATGATTTACATCCATGATACTGTGACTGGCTTGATTCTTGCCTTTCCAAGAGGGTCCTGAGGTGAGGCAGATGGAGCGTTGCTCATATAATATGCTGTGCCATTGTTTGAAGGCCATGGATCCTCAGAGGGCAACAGTGAGGAAAGCAAACTCTTAAACACCAGGCTGAGGGAGCTGTCTGTCAAGCCCACCTCCTCCGGATGAAGGAGAAGCTCTGCCTTCTGTTCTGGACTCAAGAGGTGCAAAACCTCCAGCTGAAAAGACAAGGAAGATCTTCAGAACATCTCCAGGACATCAGCACAGAGCTCAGGATGCCATCGAATGACCACCCGCATAACATCAGATGCGTGAGTGCGTGTTCCTACCCCACTGAAAACCATGTTGATGGATGTGAAGTCTCGCACTTGAGCCATGACCGAGAACGAGCCGAAGTTCTTCATGAGCCAGTCCTCAGTGCTGTCCTCTGGATCTACACAACCTACAACAACCAAAAACATAGAATCAGACTAAAACCTGCACAAAACCTCTCACAGAACACAAAACACCAGTACAAGAGGTGAAGTGTTACCTAAGGATGTGTTTCTCGACAGAAACGGATACATGAAGAAAGAGTAGATCCACTTCTGTCGCACTGGATCCAGACCGAAGAAATGCTGACTCAACTCCTTTACACTAAACACACAATCAAACACACACATACACAATGAAGTCCCCATTCTGCTTTTAGTGTAACACATGCACATGTAAGTGTTGTCATACACAGTCTGGTAGGCGCTGCAGCTGAAGTTTCTGTTGCTGAGGCATGTGAGGAAGTTTCTGGAGATGGACGACAGCAGAGGAATGAGTTTGATGTCCAACCATGCTCTGATCACGTGATCCTCGTTCATACTGATGCCTCCCGACAGATCCACGACCGGACGCCGGCCACACTGGAGCGCTGCGAGACAGACAGTGTCACGGTGGAGCCGGAGCAGTGGAGGATCATGGGATATGTGTGTGTGTGTGCTGAGGTACCATGAAGGAGTAGACATCCAGAGCGGCGCTGATGAGTCCCTTCAGGGTGAAGGATGTGGTCTGCATCAGGCTCCGATGGGACGCCAGCACACGTCAGGAAGCTCTGCGTGGGACCGTCCAACTGAGACGCCAATAAAAACAGATTGAGAATGAGAGTTTACGGCATTCAATGTGGGTTCGAGTCCCATTTAAGGAAGTCTGTTTACTCTGCGACCAAACTTTGCAATGATTCTGGGCCTCTATATCAGACACTAAATCCTTTCAGCCTGAATGGAGAAATCCTGAAATCTCAAATACTGCTTGCCACAGTCATGTTTAACTTATTAACATACCTAACAACTTAACATATTTCAATTTAGCAACAAATACTCAAACAGCATTAAAAAAGCTGATATTTCAGGCAGGCGTTTGAGTTCCTTGCCACAGTCACCTCTGGCTTTTAAAAGATAGTTAATATTCAGTCATGTTATTGATTACTGCACTGTCACTGTTAGAGAACAGAGCTGAATTGATCTGAATAACGACACATTTGCTTTTCATATATATAGTGCTATATAAAATAAATGTGATGACTTGATTTAGGATTTTGCCTCTATCCTACTGTTCGGTGTTCAACAGGAGATGGGGTTACAATATTTACAAGCTTGCTTGATAATCACAGTCTGTAAAGTTCATATATTTGGCATTTGTTTGTTATGTTGACTTCTATTATTTTCACATCTTAACAAATCATTTATTAATCATCTGTTCATGTTTTTTGCAGTACCCAATCTAAAGTGGAAACTATTCATCATCCGTAAATGTTTATAAGCACTGGACTTTAGGCTACTTTAACAACATTTGTGCAAAGGGTGGATAGTTAAGTTAAGCTGAATGCGTGCTAAAGACATTACACACATAGCAATTTGGATGCAAAACATTTTTCAACAGTCATACATCAACAGGAGTGGGAAAACAAAAATACATTTTCAAGAAAATACTTGAATACTCTAAAAACATGGCAATATGGACTGATTGAATCGTGTGTTCTTATAGTGATCAAACTGACTATTATCATTTAATATCACTATCATGATGAGTGCGTGTTTAGCTCTGCTGTTCCAAACAGACAAAACTCTCCAACAAAGAACAATCTAAAAATATCTGATGTGTGTGTTAACTCACCTCTGTGCATTGTTCTGCTGTAAGCCCAGCACTCGTTCCACAGGTTTTACTGTAAATCATGAAATGAGATGAGATTAATGTTGGCAGAGGGAGGAGATGGAGTTGAATGGAAAGTGATCAATAGGTCATGATGAATGAAAGTCAGAAATGTTAAGTCATTTCACAACAACAAAATAAAACACAAGAAAGACTGCATTCTGGATGGGTCCTTTTGTCTCAGAAGTTTCTATCGGTTACATAATGGAAAGATTTGAAGTGTTTCACCCACCTCTGCACCGCTGAACACGTGCCTGAAAACAGAGAGAGACAGAGTCATGTCTTACATCTGTCACACTGTACACAGCTGGACATTACAGCAAAATCAACTCTGATAGAGAGATCAAGCCTGCATTTAATCTGTGCATTACACAGCTACTACCAAAGGGATATTAATCAGAGTCTGGACGATTTAATTCTGTGGGAAGGACAGTCAGACATGATACTCTAGTTGCACCGCTACTGCAGGCCTAACTTTTACTCTGTATATCAGTATCTAAAATTTAAAATAAAAAAAATACTATCAATTTTATTGTCTTTTACTGCTGATATTTGCTTTTTTTTTATATGGTATTTACTGGTTGTATTATTACGGTGGACCCTATTTTTTAACATCTTGCTTCTGTAAAAATGGATGTCTACAGATTTATACTGTGAATTCCAATGTGCACAATCCCAAAAGATGAAGTTTTACTCAAATAATACCGTAAAATCTAAGGTTTTCAGACATTTTCAACATTACAATATTTAATTGTAAAATGTATGCATATTTATTTGTTTTCACAGAAAATATTTATAATTTCAACATTTTATTACAGTAAAAAAAACAAAGTTTTATCCAGTTTCTAACGGTTATTCAATCTATTTAATACAGTAAAGGAAGTTTTTGGTTTTACGCTCCATTACTGTTGGAATTTGACGGTGTTTTGCTGTATATTTTACTGACTTTTTTTTACAGTGTGGACATTATGCACCTGTTTGTTGATTAGTGAGCTTGTTTATTTTTATTAATGAGTTTAAATATAAGTGATAATTGTGGACTCACCAAAACCCATGGCTCCCACATACAGGAGCAGGAACATGAGAGGCGTTCTCATGAGGACTGATCTGCTTTCCCAAAACGATCCTGTCAAATTCAGCTCTTAGAGAAACAGACACAACGCCAGATCAGTGGAAGGATTATTTCTCAGATGATTGTTACATTTAATGACTCCAAACAGGAGCTTCATTCAAAGTTTTAATACTTGTATATTTTGAAGGTTGGTAAACATATATATCAGTATTTCAGTACGTTTCTTCTGCTCACCAAGGCTACATTTCTTTGTTTAAAAATTACAGTAAAAAAATATAGAGCCAATAATAAATATTCAATAAACTATTGTTAACATTGATAGTAATCAGAAATGTTTCTTGAGCAGTAAATCATCATATTATTCTGATTTCTGAAGATCATGTGACACTGAAGAGACTGGAGGAATGATACTGAAAATGTAATGTAATGTAATGTATGTACTGTAATGTAATATAATGTAATGTAATATAATGTACTGTAATGTAATGTAATGTAATATAATGTAATGTAATATAATGTACTGTAATGTAATATAATGTAATATCTGTGGGCGTAATGTGTTGGATTCCAGACTCAGGAGAGCAGCAGATTCTCACACACATCTCTGTCACATCACACTGAACACAACAGAGCACAGCGGGTTAAACCGGTCGAGTGAGGAGATTAGTGCAGCTATTCACACTGAAAAGGGTTAACATCACACTCCTGAGTCACTCACTCACTCTTTCAGACAAATGAACACTCAAACCCAGAAATAATGGCTTTCTGCCTCTTGTGCTTATGACTGACTTCTGAAACATGAAGTGCAAATAAGTGTCTGTGTGTATCAGGAAGGAAGGAAATCATGCAGACGATATGAAACTTATATACCTTATATATAATATACTATGATATACTTATGTTATTTGTAGCTATAGGTACAAATTTAAAATGTTAAAGTCTGCATTTCTTTTCAAAAGTGTTTTTTCTTTTCTTTTCTTTTTTAAAGCCATTCCTACAACTATATCAGTCTCAAAAACCGACTAGTGGAAACACATTATTTTATGTAAAACTTCAGGTTAACTTTATGTTGATGGTGTCTTTAGCACACCCTGTTGACTGTGAGTAATATTTCTCTCTCATATGTCCTAGCTCTCATTAGGGTGTTAGTATTAGCAGACTGATAGGGTTAGGGTAAGAATAAGTTGACTTACTTGTAAAGATACTTATAGTCTGTAAAAAGTCTGCTGGGAGATCATCACAATAAACAGTTAGCAGATATTTAGACAGCCTACTTATACTCTAATGCTTAAAAAGGGACATCAAAACCTTATATAACCACAATATTTTTAATGAGCTATGACTGAACTATCAGCTAACCAGATGATATGTGACCCAGGACCACAAAACCAGTGAGAATAGTCAGTTACATCTGAATCTGAATAAATCATCTCTCCAGTGATGTGAGGTTTGTTCCGAGGACAATATTTGTCTGAGATACAACTATTTGTAAATCTGGAATCTGAGGGAGCAAAAAAATCTAAATATTGAGAAAATCATCTTTAAAGTTGTTCAAATGAAGTTCTTAGCAATGCGTATTGCTAATCAAACATTAAGTTTTGATATATTTACGGTAGGAAATTTACTAAATATCTTCATGAAACATGATCTTTACTAAATTTCCGAATGATTTTTGGCATTAAAAAACTATAATTTTGACCCATACAATGTATTTTTGCTACAAATATTCCCCAGTAATTGTGCTCCAGGGTCACATATGTGGATAAATCATATCCATATATTCTGGTATATAAACTATGTGATAGAACTGAGAGTGACATATGAACATATGAAATGATTTTCAGCAATGTACTTTGACAGCATGAAACAATGTCTGGAAATCACTTTAAACTTGGAAATGATCATTAGATGAGTGTACTTCTGTTAATGTACACACTCTCCTCCGCATATACTTATTTCATCTTAAAGCATCTGTTTTCTCTAAACTACTGTAATAAGATGCCAGTTTCAAATGTGCTCATGATTCAAATATGATTTCCATTTGCTTCATATACATGAGACGCCAGCAGTTATTACCAGGATATGACATGTGAAAGATTACAAACACTTCAGAGATGCTCGGTCACGTCTCAATGCTCCAGATACAAGATCTAAATCAAGAGTCTGCTAATGATGGAGAGTCTGCTAATGTTTGACTTGATATCTGCAAGGCTAAACCCACACATGATTTTCAACCACAAATCTGTGAAAATCATAAAAAACAATCACTGTTATGTTAATAACAGGTCAAACATGTGCCCTCAGAACACTGTACATGAAGAGAAATCAGTGATCTTACCTGTCAGGTGTGTTTATCATGAACAGAAGAAATCTGTGCTATATACAGTCTTACACCAGACTCCACCCACAGCACACAGAGCATGCTAACCAGCGTCTGAAGCCCAAAACACCGAGCCAGAAGTCACCATGAGGTTAAATAAAGCCACACTAAACCTGGATTAAATTATATCACTCCATAAGAAAACCAGTTCTTTTATATGGATGTCAAATTTGGGGACCAGTACTGCATTTAAAAAATACTTCAATAGAAAAACTACAATTAGAAATAATCAAAAACATGTTAGCAATTAATAACCAGAAAGGGAACTGAGGAAAACTAGAACACGTGTGTGTGAATTAACAAGGAAACAATAATTAACAACAGAACAAGCAACACCTCTGAAATAACAAAAGAAATGGAAGGAAATGAGAAACAGTGAGGTTGATGTGATAGGACGTCCTGAAATGGGAAAGTATTTCAGTAAATCCTGCATCTTATTTATTTAACGTGCTGCAGAAAGCCGTGTGGAAATGAAGCGGATGCTCTCAGCTTCACTCAGACGTCTGCTGTAGACTCTATCACTGTCTGTACAGCTGGAGATATTTACCTCCTCATACAGAGCATCAATCAAACGAGATCGAGAAAGAAACTCAGGCTATTGTCAGAGTGTTTCCTTCCTCAGGACAGACACAAAGATGCAGCTGAACAGAACACAGCAATCTGAAGAATGCACTGCTGACGCTGCCCTGTTGATCAACTCATTGTAAGGATCCTCTCCTTTGTTATTATTATTATTTTAATAACCTATTGTGTATAGCGAGTATATTAATCACCACCAACTATGCACTCATATGATTTTTATATGTGTATACTTTTATTCACATATGTATTGAAATTTAAGGTTAACCTGTTCAAGAAAATGTCTTGTTTCCCAGACAAAGCCTTCCATTGAAACGATGAGTCAAAATCTGATCTCCAGTTAATATATCACAGTGTTTCCACCATTAACTCTTTCTCAGGTTTACCACAGTGAAATAAGATTTTAGGAATCTGGCCTGCATTTCACTTCATATTTTCATGGTTGATAAATAATCTTGTGAGAGTTTTTGAGGATATTTCTTTAGGGACTGTAGAATTTAAGAAAAAGAAATATGATGCTCCAGACGCTCAGGAGAAATCACACAGATGATGAAAAACAGAAGGAGAAGACGAGTGACTGTCACAGGGATGAAGACCCAGAAATAAACACCTGTACTGAGATCATGGAGCTGATGATGAAGATGTGAAGATACTGGACACTTGTCGTCTAATTGAACCTGATTAAGAACGGCTGAGAACAGTCATCATGAATGTTCAGCTCAGATCAGCCAGCGGTGAAGCACACGGTGAGGAGTTGTGTTTGACCTGAGCTCACACACAGAGAACGAGGAGGACTCGTGTGGACGGACTCATTTAAAGTGATGTCAAATCACTTCCTTTCTTTCTTTCTATACTGAATTATAACTTTACATTAATCCAACTACGAAGAAGCCCTAACATCAAATGGATGATTTGACCAACTTGAGCGGCCCAACACACTACTGAATAATCCATGTACGTGCATGTGTATATGTGTGTGTGTATATATAGATTTTTTATTGTCATCAGTGTTAGTCTAGCCAGGACTGGTCACAGCAGGTGTATTCTGATAGGAGCATGAACATGGCGCTCTCTTCTGATTCTACAGAAACACTGCAGCAGGAAGAGCTGAAGCAGACTGAGCAGCATTTCTGCAGAATCACGCATTATACCTTTTTTTATTATATATATATATATATATATATACATTGTGCCTTGCGAAAGTATTCATACCCCTTTATTACCCGTTTTAAACTGCTTTAAATAACGTTTATCCACATTAACCTGCACTCCACACTGACAACACCATAATAACAAACACAGAATTGTAAACTTTGTAAATTTATTTAAAAAAATAAATAATTAAAAGAAAATGAAAATAATAATTGAATTAAAACACAGGAATAAGTATTTATCAGTATTCATACCCTTAACTCAGTACTTGTCTGAAGCACCTTTACAGTCTCACGTCTTTCTGAGTATGATACAAGCTTTGCTCCTCATCATCAGGCTGTTATCTGTCACTCTTCTCCTCATCTCTTCTCTTCTCAAGCTCTGTCAGGGTGGATGGGGAGCAGAGCAACTGGATTCAAGCTCAGGCTGTGTCTGGGACACTCGAGGACATTCACAGAGTTGTCTATAAGCCACTCTTGCTGTGTTTAGGGTCATTGTCCTGTTGGAAGCTGAACCTTCTGCTCAGTCTGAGCTTCTGGATGCTCTGGACTGGGTTTTCTTTAAGGCTATCTCTATATGTTGGTGCACTGAGCGTTTCTTCTGCTCTGACGAGTCCTTCAGCTGCTTCAGCACACTGTACTGTTGAGATGCATTCAGCTTCATCAGAGCAGAGAATCTTGCTTCTCACAGTCTGAAGGTCCTTTAGCTGCTGTCTGTAAACTCTAAGTGTGTTTTCATGTGTGTTCACTGAAGAGAGGATTGAGTTTGGCCACACCGTCATAAGGACTGTATCAGTGAAGTGTTGCAGTGATGTTTGTCCTGTCTCCGTATGATCATGGAGCTCAACTAGAGAGACCAGCAGGTTCTTGGTCACCACACTGACTAAAGCCCTTCTCCATCAGCTGCTCAGTTTGATCAGGAGGCCAGCTCTAGGAACACTCCTGGTTATTTTAACTTCTTCCAGCAAGAGTAACAGAGACTTCATACTTCTGAACCTTTAATGAAGCAGAATTGTTTTCCTGAACTGTTCTCTTGATGTGTGGCTTGACACAAACCTGTTTCTGAGCTCTTCACGCAGTTCCTTTGACCTCTTATCTGATATCCATTTTCAGCTGTTAGACCTTTTATTAAGATGTGTGTGATTCCCAGTCATACCAATTCAATTGAATTTGCCACTGGTCAACTTCACTCATTATTTTAATTAATTTTTTGAAATAATGAATTTAAATTATTTATTTAATTTTTTTTTGCTTTACCATTATGGTGTATGGAGAGTAGATTGATGTGGACTTTTTAAAGCAGTTTAACATAAAGCAGCAACATAAAATGTGAAAAAAGGGTATGATACTATAGACACACACACACACACACACACACACACACACACACACACACATACACCCCCACACCCACACACACACAGACACCCCCACACCCACACACACACACACACACTATATGGTTAAGGGCAAAAAAACACACACACAGAATAACAGTAGTTATTTTAGTAATTGAATCACACTTATCAGGAATTCTATGATGCAGATAAAGATGAAGATTTTATTGAAGTGAAAGTGATTTGATTTTACAGTAAAAGTGAATGTGAAAATAATATTCTACTAAGGCACAAAATAATAAGCTATTCTATCATATTAATTTAACAAAACTGTGATTTCCTTCATTTTCGTCAGATAATGTGTAAATATTTTTATTAGACTAGACTTATGTTTTAAATTAGTTCACAGATTATACAATCATCACAAATTAAATTAAAAATAACTTCAGAACAAATATGACTATAAAGACACAAGAGAGACACAAAAATCAACTAAAGTGAATTACTGATATTCTATTTAATATTGCTCCGATATATATTTGATGCTACATTATTGATCCAA
Organism: Carassius auratus; assembly: GCF_003368295.1. Lineage (NCBI taxonomy): Eukaryota > Metazoa > Chordata > Actinopteri > Cypriniformes > Cyprinidae > Carassius > Carassius auratus. The sequence goes on from NW_020528999.1 coordinate 15,081, forward strand.
TGGAGCACTTGTGTTAATCTAACGGATTTCTGATGATGAGTTCATAGATTTTTGATTAAGTACGTCATATCATCTATCATGTGAAGGTCAGAAGCCACACACAGGCCAGGACGAGCCACAGGCCTGGACCGAGACGAAGAGCTGATGCAGATCCTGAAACACACACACACACACACACACACACACACACCATTAGTGCTCTGCTGATCACACACAGGTGTGATGATGAATCTCAGTGGATCACAGAGAGTGGGTGTGGCTTTACCCTGTGCAGTGACAGTCGCTGCAGCTGATTGGCCAGGAGCCGCTGACTGCGTGCCGCTGCCGGTGATGCTGCTGCTGTTAGCGCTGCTGTTGTTAGCGGTGCTGCTGTTAGCGGTGCTGCTGCTGTTGTTGTTTTGGACGGTGATGGGTGCGGATGTGCTCAGGTCGGCTCGGCCTCCACGCAGACCCAGGTTCAGCGTGTCTAACTGAGACTGCGGCTGTGAGGAGATCCATGCCTGAACCACAGAGTCATTCTCAAACACCTTCAGATCGGCCACGGTTGAACCCATGAGCGCACGCACATCAGACACACTCAGACCCTGAAACACACACGGCATACAGTCACACTCACATCCACACTGAGAGGAACGCGTGTGTGTGTGTGTGTGAGAGAGAGTGTGTGTTACCGTCACCACAGGTACACTGAGGCTTCTGAAGGTGCTGATGTCCATAGTGATGTTAGAAGAGGCCAAAGCCCTCACGTCCTCAACCGGAGCACCACCTACACACACACACACACACACACACACACGCGCTTTATTAAGAAACAGCGATGCACATGTAAAAACATGCAAACTTCAACAGATCCTTTGGTTAGGTTTCATGTAATAGTACAAAGGATGATATCCATTCTTGTTTTCTGTCTAAAACAGAATCTCATCATGTCTCAAATGCGAACTATGAAGCACGTCTGGCTGCTTTCTGCATGATCTTTATGCTGTTTTAAGGTTGAATTAAAATCAACTATTGCAATATTATTTTAAAAACTGAAATGTATGGTTCAGATTGCCCAGTTCATAAAGGGCTATGAGTTTTTCCTGAAATGGCTCACCACTGGAGCCTACTGGAATGGTTTGGTACTGCACGGAATTAAAGGTTTACTTAAAGCTCATGTTAAAGATATCAGTCTCAAATTTTGAAATCATCTTTAGTTTTGTAGATTTAAATTTCTAGCAGCTTTAGGTTTTATCTTGTAAAATAAATGTAAAATGTAGTGCAGTATATGTAAAGTCTTGCATTTTTAAAAGTAAAGTCTTTAGTCTGTGCTCCAAATAAGGTAAGATTTAGGACAGTTTAAGCTGGAAATATGTGTGTGTGTGCGCGTGCGTGCATGCGTGTGTGTGTGTGTGTGTTTGAGTGTGTGAGTGTGCGTGTGTGTGTGTGTGTGTGTGAGTGTGTGTTTGAGTGTGTGAGTGTGCGTGTGTGTGTGTGTGTGTGTGTGTGTGCGCGTGCGTGCGTGCGTGCATGCGTGTGTGTGTGTGTGTGTGTGTGTGTGTGTTTGAGTGTGTGTGTGTGTTTGAGTGTGTGAGTGTGCGTGTGTGTTTGAGTGTGTGTGTGTGTGTTTGAGTGTGTGTGTGTGTGAGTTTGTGTGTGTGTGTGTGTGTGTGTGAGTGTGTGCGTGTGTGTGTGAGTGTGAGTGTGTGTGTCTTACCGAGGTAAGGGCTGATGAGGTGGAAGTAAATCGGGCTGTTGCTGCGCTGAGCTCTGAACGAGGAGTTGGCAGTGCTGTACAGAACTGATTTCTGCTCAAAGGAGCACGAGGACAGATCCAGAACTTCTGCATTGCTGCACACGAGCAGAGAGAGATATGAATGATTGATTGAATTAATGGAGCTGGTAAACGAGTGTGTAAGCGAGGGTCTGAGTGTGTGTAGTACCTCAGGTCTCTCGCTGTAACGCTCTGAAGTGTTGAGATGTTCAGTGCACAGATGTTCGAGCCGATGATGTTCAGCTCATTAGTGCCTAAAGTGTGACCGGGCACACTCAGATACCTGAGGATCACCTCCTTACTCTACAACACACACACACGCACACACACACACACACACACAGAGTACATACGTGCTGAGTAATATTCATTAACTCCATGTCCTTACTATATAGTTAGGGTTAGGATTATGGTTTGTCTTATGGTTACTTGAATGTAATTATGAATGATTTATTGTTATTACAATAGTAGGTAAATGTAACAAGGACCAGCTAAAATGGCCAAACCCAGGTATGAGCAGACAACCAGCTTAGTTTTTAGCATTTTTTCTCAGCAGGGAATTCAAGTACTGTAGTTAAGGTAGTTTTAGTCACAGAAATACACACACCTTGTCTTTGTCCCATCCTCCGTTGTGTGAGTCCATCAGTGCGGTCAGCGCGTCGATGCTGGTGATGCTCCAGGTCCTGATCTCGTCCACCGTGGCTTGTCGTGAGACAGATGCGAGCAGCTGCAGTGTGCTGTCAGAGAGTCCCGCCGGATACACCTGGAAGACAACGTCCAAGGCTCAGTGCTTGGACCACTTCTCTTCTCCATCTACATGACATCATTAGGATCTGTCATTCAGAAGCATGGCTTTTCTTATCACTGCTACACTGATGACACCCAACTTTACTTCTCATTCCAGCCTGATGACCCGATGGTAGCTGCTCACATTGCAGGTTTGCCTTATACAACATTAGGAAGATTAGACCCTTCCTGTCAGAGCAAGCCACCCAACTTCTTGTCCAAGCTCTTGTTCTCTCCAGACTGGACTATTGTAATGCTCTCCTGGCTCTTCCTGCATGTACTGTCAAGCCTCTGCAACTGATCCCGAATGCAGCAGTGAGGGTTGTCTTCAATGAGCCAAAAAAGCCCATGCCTTCACCTCTCTTCATCAGTGTGCACTTATTGCCAATAGCTGCTCATGCCTACACACCACCAAGTGAAAAACGCCTCAGGGTTCATCCCAAAGAGGCATAAAATCTCTCTCACTGTCCTTTTCCTGGACTTTCCCCAGCTGCTGGAACGACTTTCCTAGTCTTTAGCCATATATATATATATATATAATATAAAAAATCCTTGCATTAGAGCTAGACTAACTGAATCACAGCACTTGTATATTGCTACTCTGTTGTTGGTCTGTTTGCTTCTACTTTGTAAGTGGTTTTGTGTAAAAGCATCTGCCAAACGACTAAATGTAAATGTAATCTGCGTTCATCAGCGTCACACAGCGACCGGCCGAGTCCCTCTGGATCACAGCTCACTCACCTGCTTCAGCTTGCTCAGAATGATTCTCTGGAAGTCGTTGTCGTCCACTTTCTCCGAGACGGCGGCCAGGTTATCTCTGAGGACCCTGGCGCTCAGACAGGCGTCGAACTGGGCCACGGTGTATCCGAACGGGAACGAGGCGTCTGCGATGGTGGCTTCTGTGATGTTTCCCGCGGTGCAGTCTGACCGACACAAACAACAACAGTCACACAATCCTGTGAGAGCTATGAAACACTCCATTCTTCTTCTACTTCTTCCTCTGATTGGCTTTCGGACACAATAATCAACAGCAGATTCATGTCTCTATGTATTCCTATGATTGTCTGAACTCCATATGCCTTCCAAGGTATTATCCACACTGATTTACTTAAATAATTTTGGTTTTGAATGTAAAAGGCCAATTAAATACCAAAACTGGTGGCGTAGATGGCAGGCAGTAAATCCAGCTGTATGTTCTCAAGATTTGATGTATTAAAACCAAACCTGAAACCTGTCATCATCTCTGTGCTCTTAAAGTATTCACCAAATTTCAAGTCTTTTGATCACATACTGGTCAAACGTTATTAAACATATCCATCTCTGGTCATCTACATCATTGCTGCTTGCAGATTATATTATTTAAATATAACGTATTATCAATTTAATTACACAAAATATATCTTAAGGATAAATTATATGACTTGCGATATATTATCATCTTTTATAATTCATTGCGTGTGTGTGTTTTACCTGCAGAGCGCCTGATTCTGCTTCGAGCGTCTAACTCAGCGTTGCAATTCTTAAAGAGATTCTTTAGTTTCGGCTTCTCTGTGTTTCTGGTCCTCAGGAATGGCATGAACACCTTCATGTAGCTCCTCTTCAGAGGCTGTCACACACACACACACACACACAACACATAAATAAAGCATGAGTTGACACAGCTGGAACGCCTGAGAGAGGGAGCGAGTCTGTACCGTGCTGAAGCGGCTCCAGAAGTCGTCAGTGAAGTACAGCGGCAGGGTGTCGAGGTTCTCCAGCGTCTGCTGATCCCAAGCAGAAGAGTTCCTGAAATACAGCAGAGTGCTTTACACTAAACAGACAGCCTTAAACGCATTATTTCACAAACATGTTATATAATACATTGCAATAAACCCTTTTCTGAAGTTTGTTTTATATCACATGTGCAGTTCAGTGCAATAATTCTGATGATCAAGCAACTGTAAACAAAGAGCTCTTTGCATGATTTTTCTCACCCATAGACAGTCTCTCCCGAGAGCAGCAGTGATTGCACAGCGCTGATCTGAGTGTCGGACAGATCGTGACACTTCTTCAGGCTTTCAATGATGGCTGGGTCAGAGTTCTGGATGTAGACGGCGTCGAGAGTGCAGGTCAGGTTACCCAGAACCTCCACGTGATCCTTGCTCAGCCTTTGATCCGAAATACCCTACAACAACATACACACGTTAACAAGAGTCAGCAAAGTGTGTGTGAGTGTGTGTGTGTGTGAGCTGCTCACCAGACAGCTCTGTGCGTTGTTGAACAGAGTCTTCTGTTTGTCAAGGACACTGGAAAGAACGGAGAAATCTGCCGTGCCCACAGCGCTGAAATACGAGCGGCAGTTCGCCTCCTCCACCTTCTCATAGCTGAGCGACAAACATCAACAAATTACCACGAGCGAACGGAATCACAGATGACAACAAAATCAAACAAACACTCTGAAAGAGAGAAGTTAGGTATCAAGAATAAAGCAAAATAGTCAAACACCCATAAATGAAATAAAAGGCCACTCATTCAAGAAGAGGAATTTTAGTATCTTGTCACTTTTTATTGTAATGTGTGTACTTCAGTTATGATCATTTCTAACTCTCGTCACTCGTGGTGGAGTCTGTCGTCCAAGAGCACGACACGCTCAAGTAAATATGACAGATATTGCACTGCTAAGCGTGTGTTTTATCTGAATGATGGGAGTATGTGAAGAAGTGAAACGGCTCTTCTGCTCAGCTGAGATTTGGCATGATAGCAATCTCGTCTGTTTTCTATCTTGGATAATTCAACTTTGCAAGGTACTCACTTGTAGTAAAGCAGGATGTCTGAAGGTAAATCTGCGAAGCTTGGCGAAGGCTCATCTTTCATATAGTTGTACATGCACATCAGCTTGAAAACAACAATTACAGAGTTTAATGGTAAACCAGACAGATGCAGATGTAAGTCCTGAGTGAGGTGCAGTAAGTAAGGTGTGTACCTGACTCTCCTTCAGCTGGACCTTCTGCCGTCCTGGCCGTCGTCTGCAGGCTTTGACCAGCTGCTTGACCTTGGGCTCGGCCAGCGTCCGGACAGACGTGCAGGTGAAGCCCTGCAGCAGCTCCTCAGACAGCCTGCAGAGGGAGACAAACACACTGATGCAACACCTGCTGCGTGTGTGTGTGTGTGTGTGTGTGTGTGTGTGTGTGTGTGTGTGTGTGAGAGAGAGCAGAAGTGTGAAGAGTCACTTACTCCTCAGTGTCCTCACTGACACTCGCCACGGAGCCGAACAGCATCACGGCCTGCCACACCACAGAGGTATAAACACACAAACACATCAAGATCATTGAAACACTAACTCAACTCTTTAATTCCTCTTGAAATATTGGGATCACTTCTTATTCAGGATGTGCACGCAAAGTTTCTACACTTCTGGAAAGACTAAAAAGGTTTCTATGCAATTTGTCAAAATTAAATCATTTCTCACGTATATTTTTATTATTCAGTCTCTGACAATTTCAAATAAGGGTTTTTAAAGACACTTAACTGTAGGCTCCAATTAGCAAACTTAGTTAACGCATTAACTAACGATAAGCAATCCATTTGTTACACTATTTATTCATTTTTGTTGAAGTTAGGTAATAACAATAAACATGTTCATTGGAAGTTCACGTAATAGAGTAACTCTTCATAACAAGGACACTATTATCAAGCTGCATAGTAGTTGTTCCTCTAACTTGCTACCACTAAAATTAACAGATGGTTTTACATGGTTTTTCCTCTTCAATCATCATTACAACCGTGTTAATAAACACAGCAGAAGAGGAGAAATGTCAGCACCTGCTCCTGTGTCCATTGCTTCTGGTTGATCAGTGTGATGTTCACAGACTCCTGAGGGATCAACAAGACACGCGGGATCAAGCCAGCCAACACGTCCGGAACGTTCTCGATGACTTTAGTTTCATCTATAGACACGATCTGAGGAGGAAACGGATGAGAGGATCTGAGAGAAGGTTCAGATATCACATATAGAGCTGACCATTACTTGGCTAGACACATGCCTTCGTGACATAAACCAGCTGCAGGATTTCTGGTGCTGAGAGGATGTTGCTGAGGAATGTGGGATTTTGGGATATGGCCAGGAGCTCTGAAGGTTCAATGCTGGAGATGGTTTCTGCTGGAACGCCTTTGACGAGCGTCCCGAGAGACAGCAGCGAGGAGCCGGTGTTCAACTGAAAAACACACCGAAGTTCACTGGTTTAATTACTCAAAATGTTGTACAAAAATAAGACAATATGTCTATGTCAGTTAACAGTTTTGATATAGTGCTGTTCAGCTCCAACTCTCAGAAATGCAGCTGGAAGAGTTATTTAGACTCACTGGAAAGTCAGACTTGATGAGAGTCTGTATGACGGCGTTAGCTTGGCCCTGATTCCAGCCGTCGACGGCGCTGAGGGTCGAGAGCGCGCCCTTGATGACATCAGAGGAGGCGGAGCTTATCTGAGCCTCCGTCAGGCCCACGCTCTGACTGCCGAGCAGCTGGATGGTGGAGGAGGAAAGCGAAGGGAGATTGGCTGCGAGAGCAGAGGTGATCTGAAACCAAGATGAAGCAGGTCAAATGAGACTGACTGACTGACTGACTGACTGACCAATTGACTGATTGATTACCTCAGGGCTCTCGGTTCCATTACAGAACACGTTGATCCGCTGGATGAGCACCAAACTGTCTGCGCCTCCTAAAAGCTCTAATGCAAATGAAGGGACTGCACACAGGAACTGACCTGGCAGCCTGTAACACAAACACACGTGCAGCTGTAGGCTAGATTCAGGCTTTACAGATGCTCTGATCAGTTGTGATTTGACCAGACCAGCTGCGCACCTGATGGGGTTGAAGGACGGGTTCTGATTGTACAGCTGTGTCACATAGTAGATAGCTACGCTGGACTGGATGGTTACGGTGCCATTGAGCAGCTGAAGGTTCTCCGGGTTCTCCAAGAACACACCAATCTATAGAAACACAAGACGTGCTCAAGTCAAGTCACATTTAGTACTATACTGCTTTATACATTACAGGTTTTGTTGAAGCACAATCAAAGTAAAAAACAGGAAAACAACAGAATCAGTGATGCACAATCTTCAAATATGAGGCAAATTCAATTTCAGTGCTAAAGCAGAAGACAATATCACCATTAAACAGTTCTCATCCAAGAGTGTTGGGACATGAAATAATCAAGCACAAAGTGAAAGTGGCGTGGATCCCAAACTCCACCAGGGGACAGACGTAGTGCGCTTGATACCTGGTCAGACGACACGAAGGAGTTGAGGTCAGACAGGTTGACGAATCTGATGAAGATGCCAATGTAGCTCACAAGCCAATCTGTGGAGTTCAGCTGAGGATCGGAGGTGTTATAGCAGCGCGGTGAGCCACCTGTGCACACACACACACACACACACACACACACACACACACACAGCTGAACGAGTCTGGATAGATAAACAAATGAATGAATGATTCAATGACAAACACATTTTTAACAATCACTTGTCGCCACCCACTGGCATTACAATGTAATCAACACAATCTTTATAAGAAGTGTCAAGTTACTCTTCAGAAGGTGATTTACTGTTTATAGACATCAGTATTTCTATTCAAACTATAAAAACGTTTATCCATGATTATTTGAATGTTTCCAATACAGAAATACTGCATGTCTGAAAAGACTGTTTGTGAAGCGGTTTCAGATCCATCCATGAGATCTGCTCTCTCTGGGTCAGGAGATATTAATGTTCCGGGTGACTTTACTTGTCCAATGAAATATAAATACAAAGTGCATACAGTATTCTTACCATTTGAGAGATACACCTTCACTGAGCTGTACACATCCTCTGGGGTGAAGTCAGTTCTGGAGAAGTTGTAGTTGTTTCCGAGAACTGAAACACTACACACACACACACACACACACAGACGGCTGGTTAGTATAATGTGAGTCCTCTCTGTGGAGGTGTTTAGTGATGTGTGAGCGCTCACAGTTTCCTGTAGGGCAGACAGCTGGCGCTGCGGAGCTGTGTGGGACTGATGAGCTGCCAGCTGAGCAGAGGCAGGTATCGCACGAGTCGATGCTCGAACCACTGATCCACCTCGGACTGGACGTCCAGCTTCAGAGCTCCAGGCCAGACGCAGGACAACACCTGCCGGGCCAAACCCACAGATCCCAGCGGCTCCTGCAGGACACAGGGAGATGGACCGCTTAACACAGAGACTCTCAACTGCAGAGACCTCCTTCAAAACAATATTAATACACCATGTTTGTGCTCAAAGCAAGTAGTGCACTGAGGGTACTCATCAGGCAGCTACCTTTACACGGCACGTGTGCACTTAGCCACTGCGCTCCAGTCTCTTCCACCGTCACGCACATAATACAATGTTTAAACTTTTACTAAATCTGCCTCGATACCTTGTTAAGTGCAGTGTACGATGGATTTCACATGTTCAGATTTTACTTAAACCTACCGTCTCCAGATAGCGTGCGGTCTGGTTGTACTGGCCGAGCAGATGGCAGAGTCCCGAGCCGTCTCCGAGCGTCTGAGGTGCGTTCAGGAACTGGCTCAGCTCGGCTGTAGAGATGGAGCTCAGCAGCTGCAGGAGGAAACACACAGATCAGAGCGACTGCGATGGAACGAGGTCCAGCATTAGAGGAGCGCTGATGTACCTCAGGCCTCCTGTCCGCAGGGATCAGAGACTGGAAGGTGTTGAGGTCTGGAAATCCAAACTGGAGGAAGAAAGACTTGAGGAAGAGGTAGAAACTGCCCCGGACATAACAGCGAAGAGGAGCGTCTGCAATTAATCAGCAATCAAACAAACCAATCATTTTATATAAAAACAATATTGAAAAACTCAGCTTTTACCTAAGTTGTACTGTTCTTGAAAACAAAAAGCAAAAAAGCAAAAATTTGACCCCAAATACAATTCTCTAATAATGTTTACTTGTTTGCCAAGAGTGAACACACTACATACTGAATCTAACGCATTATGGCAGCACTTTACAATAAGACTCCATTTGTTAATATTAGTTAAATACATTAGTCAACATGAACTTACAATGAAAAATACATTTATAACATTAATTAATTGTAGTTTTTTAATTTCAACATTTACTTCTACATTATCAGAATCATGTCATTTAAAACAATATGTACTTGTACATTATTAAAATCATTTTATCTGTTAATATCATTTAATGAGCCTGAGCTGACATGAACTAACAACAGCGAAGAGTTTTATTAAACGTAACAAATGTATTGCTCATGCATTAACCAGCATTAATTACTGGAATCTTATTAACTAATGGAAACATTATTTATTCATGTACTAGAAAATGAAAGTACATTTATATTTATGCATTTGGCAGATGCTTTCCAAATGCATGTGATCGGTTCATCTTTTATTATTAAGTCATTAACAATTTTTTTTTATTTAATTGTATTTAAGAAAAATGAATGCTGTGAAATTAGCAAAAACAAAGATTTCCGATGTGTGTGACCTGTGAGTAGCTGTTGGATGTTGTTATAGATCTGACGTTGTGTGTTTCCATCCAGAGACGTCCTTTGAGAGTCCAGCACATTGACGCTGCAATACAAACACACACACACACACACACACACAGTGTTTATTGTCCATGTTTACCGCTGCCATGCGATGCACTAAAAATGGCTATAAATTGACTTTGACTTTAATGAACACTTACGCCTCCTGTTGGACGCTGCAGCCACGAGCCCTTATGATGTCAAAATACACCGAAGCATCTGCTGAGCTCAAAGTGGACAGCAGTGGCCTGAGTCGAACCGTGAGCCAGACTGACAGCTCAGCATCACTGACCGAAGGAGACGACAGATCTCCTCGCACAAACACTGTCTGCAGGAAGGCTCGCTTCACCTCTGCAGGGTAGCCCAGCTCATTCACCTGCACGGAAGACCAAGACAAGATTGAGGCAGGAGGATGATAACAAATGATGAGGATATTCACAGCTGCAGAGAACAAATCCACAACGTACTTGGATGTTTGGAGAAAGAACATCGAAAAACTCTGAAAGCGTTTGCGTTTGAAGCTCATTCATCACTGTGTGAACATCCGCTGGTCCACTGAGCCGGGACGGGTCGGAGCAAAGCCCAGCCAGCTGAGACACGGTCAGAAGCTCTGCCACCTCGACCTGACCGAGAGACAGAGAAAACAACTGAGAGAGAGAACGGATCAAATGAAGGAGTTACTGCAGAAGAAATAATCACACAGCAATTACAGCTAAATTCATCTTTCAGAATCCAACTACTAATCAATGTCATCAAAACTATCCATCCAAGTTTTTTTCTTCATGTTTTATATATAATTATTTAGTTATGTTTTTTTTTTCTAAATTTAATTCATTACTCAGCATTTTTTAAATATATTTGTTATATTCCTATTTTAATACATAATTAATAAAAACATTATTAATAAAAAATATATGTAAACCAAATATACAAAATTATTATCTAATAATTTAAAGTGTTAATTAAACATCATAATGCACTTGTTATATGCTCGCATGAGTAACTGTAAGCCCAGTTATATTACATTAGAATATTTATCTTTTCATTGTTATGCCTTTATTAATTAAATTCATTAAAAATTGCAATGCATTTTAACTTTGGTTACAATTATTTATGAAAACATAATCCATTATAATGACATTATGAATTCCTTTATAATGCTTTATACTTAAAACTTTAAATAAAATGTTATATTGCATAGTGATTCTTCTTGTCATTACTTGTTTTAGCAATAACTCTTTTGAAATGTTGTACTGTATGTATCAGATATGCAGTCGTGCCAATAAAGTGTTCATTTGAAAGTGTAGTAAAAGTGTGTGTCTGAATGTGTGAGAGAGTTATAACCACACACAATCTGCCGTCTGTCTTCTTACCCCATTAAAGTCTCTCTTCAAACTGGTAAAGTCAGTAAATTTGGCGATGAAGCGGAACCGTCCAAAGTTTTTCAGAAGCCAATCAGAGTCACTGTTAGTATTCAGCACACAAGAATCTCCTGAAAGGATCAGAAATGCGATATTTGAACACTTGTTTATCCTAATAGACACACACACACACACACACACACACGTTACCTTGGCTGGGCTGATGGGAGAGATAGTCTCGTGTGAAACTGTAGACGTACTCTGTCTGAATCGGTGTGAGACTGCTGAAAACGTTATCACAGCCTTTCACACTACAAACACAGGAATAAATCAATGACTGGATGAACTACAAACATTTGTCAAACACAAAGGTCCACAGACATTGCTGTTTAGAAACTACATCTCTGTATAACCCAGAACAGACATGTATCAAATAAACACACACACACACAAAAAATATTAGTAATCATCTGGAGACTTGATTATCTTTTAGGAACTAGTCAATTTAATCCTATTTACTACAGACATTTCAGTTGATCATTTCTCTTGCAAAGGCACCAGTCAATCAGAACAGTGGCTGTTTACTTTGAAATCAGGGAGCTCCAAAATAAAGTGTTTCAAGCACAAGCATTGACAAAGTGGAAAATGTCTTTTTATAATGAGATCAGAACATTAAAGTTAATTAATTAGTTAATAAGTAGCATTTCATAACCTGGGTTTCTTTCATTCATTCCAGAGTTTATCGTGGACACTAGTCCGTGTGCTGGAAAGGTTAAAATTCACTCTGATGACATCGTGTCCAAACAAACCTCACTATTTACACCTGTGTATTGTATGAGTTTTCAAGGTGCAAATGCACACTGTAATGATTCTCACAAAGTGAATGCCCTACAAATGATTGACTGACCCTGGCCATCTCATTGATGGCTGAACTACACAAAGACAAACCTTGGTTCAAAATAGTTGCTCAACATAGCCTTAAAATCAGTGCAAACAAAAATTAGATGCAGACTTTTTGTGAATGAAAGGTGTCTGCCATAGAAAAGCAGCCATTGCTCACATTTCTCTGTAAGAATCGCAGCTGATGGTCCTGGGGATGACAGAAAGGCTATCTGGACCAATCCCAGGGAGGAAAACGTGCAGGTACGTCTGGAACCATAAAGCAAACGTCTGCGGATCGAAGGTTTCAAATCTGTTCGCCAGGTCCATCAATGTCATGTTCAAAATTATGCTGCTCACAGCAGTGCTGATGCTTGACACGTTTCTCTGAAAACAAACAGCACACAGCACTGAAATGTCACATATACTCTTGAAAAGATGGAAATATGGAATATGGAAAAGACAAAACTTGTGATGTTCCAGGAAATCCCTTATATGGACAAATATATTCAGTCCACATCACCTTAGCTGTCCAGACATTTTGAATGGGGAAATATGAAGACAATAAACAATGCAACGTTTATCTGTGTTCTTCAAGCCATCTTAGGTATTTTCATTAGAATAAAGTATATTTATAATGTAAAGATAATCATCATAGGCTTGGTGAATGTAGAGAATACTACAAAATAATACATTTATTTTGAATATCTGAAACACCATTTATTTGGTGAAAAGAATAAATTGAAAAAACTAGCGATGTCGCGATATACCGGCATTGATGATAACTTTGATATTCAAAGCAACAATTATCGATATTGTGTTATTTTATTGTGTGACGAGGTACCAGTCTTAGTGATAACTGCAATGTTTAAACTGAACAGTTCTCTTAATATACACCACATGTTAATACTCCAGTGCCAGTACCTGGTTGAGCTCCCAGGTGACATTAGTTAAAATATATCCTTATCCTAGCCCACCACCTCCCCAGCACCACCTGCCTAGATCTGCTACAGGGGGATCTTCCTGTCTTTCTAGCAGCAGCAGCATGTTTCCTTTTATTTTATATGTGCATTTAGCCAAAGCAAGCCTACTTGCTTTGCAGCAGCAGCAGCAGTGTAGCAGATCTAATCTGCCAAAACCAAACACCTACTTTTCTAATTTTATGAATAAAGCTCCCATTAGCATCCCATTAATATTTATTCATCATACTGTTGAACTTGACAAAATTTTCTCCATCATTTTTAATAGAAGCTTCAAAGAAGGTGGGGAAAGCCATAGTCTCGTGCCCTGCATTTATCAGTATTCTTATGTTTGTTGGGTGAAAAAGAAAAACTCAAACAAATAATGTTTTGACTGATATCCCCCCCCCCACCCCCAAGGTTACTACAGATATCACAATGGCCTTATGGTCACAATAACCATGATATGTAAAGTCTAATATCATTACAGCCCTAAAACAAACGACAAAACATCAAAATCAGCACAAAAACATTCCCACCTGTGAAGATATGCGGATCAATTTCTTAAAAAAATCATCCAACTGGTTCTGGTCTGGAGAGTTTACAACAGATCCAAACAATTCTCTAACAGCAGACTCGTCATCCACCAGATCTGGTGTCAAGATTCGCTCCACCTTCTGTTCACCAGTTAGAGAGCCAAACACGGCTTCCTGCGTAGTAAGAAAATGCACTGTTACTTCTGTTAGAGAATGAAACATCCACTCTAAATTCAAGATCACAACTGCACATAGAATTTTTGGATGCAAGAATAATTTGAATTCTGATTTACCCTAGAGATGTTGAATTCTGCCAAGTCAGAATAAGGCACATAGGTGAAAAACTGACCAAGGTTCAGAACCAGCCAGTCAGTGTCATTTTGGACACCCTGTTTGCAGGCTACAGAATTTTGAAAAAAAAAAAAAACTGCATTGTTGAAATTTGCATCGTTTAAGTTATTGTGAAAACAATAATGCTAAGTGTTGACATACATTTACACGGATCCATTTAGCAGGCACAGTTATTTAAAACAAAATTCAAATGTGAATGATGCAAGGAGACATACCAAGCTGACTGATCTGGTGAAGAGACTGTCTGAGGTAAACTACTAGATTTGTAGCAAGTTCCTCTCTTCTTTCGACAGGTACTTGTAAATAAGCCACATTCAGTCCTCTGACACTGTAAAAAAACATGAGTTATTAACATCCTGATTCTCTTGATACCTCTTTAATAAATAACTACCATATAACACATAATTTAACAATTATAAGATAGCAGATTATCTTTATATAAAAATGAGGAAAAATTTGAAAAAAGCAAACAAACTGAAATACAATTTGTGAAATAACCACTCAAAAAAAAAAAAAAAATATCTGAATGAGAAGAAAGCAATAAGCAGAACATTTAAACTATCAAAATTACTCATAGGCCTGAGTAGATAACCAACTAAAAAAGGTTACTATTGTACTGAAGGAGCTAGTTTTAAAACAAAGCATTTAAAAAAAAATTATATCTAGACTGACTCACATCACATGGTAGTTGGTGCAGTTGATGCCAGCTGTGACCTTAAGCAGCATTTCTGCGGTGAAACTGGGGAGGACAGGGATGAGCTTCTCGGTGAACCACACTTCCCAGTCATGAGCCACAAATTCCGGGAACTTCAGTTCAATGATCACGAATGTTCGGTTCATCATCACGTCTCTCACAGCGGGGGCGATATCGGGAATCTGCAGGGATAAAACACCGGGAGTGTTAATGGCACTGCGTGAAAGTAGCGTTCTTTGGGCTAGTCTTCGTGGCTTCCACGCGACCTCTGTCAGACACTTTGACTCATTGACTTGCCTCAGGAGATGCGGTTAGAGTCGTCAGAAACTCCTCCACGTTCTTGAAAGCATTGCCATTCTCCAGGCGGTCAAACACAGCGACGATCTGATTGGTGTTGTTCAACGCTCCGGAGCTCAGTGTCAGTTCAGCTACTTGGCTGGGGCTCAGCAGCGCCAACGATGCAAACTGAAGCACAACATGGACAGCAGATGGTATAGCACAGGCGTTTACTTCAAATCAAGATTGCATTCATAAAAAAAATGACGATTCACAAGGTCAATTGGAGCGAACCAAAGGTTACTCACGCTGGAGAAATTTTCATTCAGCCTTTGGAGATCCTCCAAGGTAGCGTAGACGGAGAAGTTGCCAAAGTTCTTCTCCAGCCAGTCAGCGCTGCTTGTAGTATTGGCAAGACAGGCAGGATCTGGATTGAACATTGGGGGAATTAGACAGAACACCACTGAACTGGCGAAACACCCATGACAAGCCGAGACGCTGAAGGATGCCTAAGGAACTACAGCATGAAGGGTGGCAACTCAAGACATTGACAGGGCTTAAAGTACCTGGTAGGTCATCTCTCGAGAGGAAGGGATTGACAAATTCAGTGAAGACGACCCGTTGTTGCCCCACCTCCATGAGGGACGCTTGACGACTGAGAGCCTGCACCCTATTTCGGGAGAGATCGTCGGCCGTTAAGGATTGCACAACTCCACTCCCCTGACTACCACTTCGGGATTTACAGAGCACTGAAGATACTTACACAACTTGGTAGGTGTCGCAACTGAAGTTCTTGGAGCTAAGGCAGGACAGGAAGTCCCTGGAGACCGCTGGCAAGAATGGTCTCAGCCTTCCCTGGAACCAGTCGCTAATGAAGCTGACATCTGTCAGTTGAGCGGCGCTGAAGTTGTTGACTTTCACCTCTCCGATGGCATCGAGAATACTGGACTCAGCCTGATGGCCACTGAGGTTCTGTGAAAGCAAAGGGACATATCTCAATGTAGAGCCCAGAGACAGCACTTCATCTCCTGTTCCATCAAGCCGGGGTGTCACTCACATTGTTGGAGTACGCTGACAGAGCAACCTCCAGAACTCCCGCGACTTTCTGGAAAAAAAGCTTCCACGTCTCTGCGCTGCTGTTCATGCTGCTCGGCACTTTGCAAGTCAGCAGCGTGACGAGAGCATCAGAGGACAGGGATGATGCGTCCTTTAAAAGAGTGGACAGATTCGTGCAGTCAGAGAACCAGGACTCTTTGCAAATACAGGCATTCAGGTGCACCGTTCATGGAAGACTTACCGATGAGCAGGCATAATTAGGGATGGTGAAGTTGCACAGCTGATCCGAGGAAGGAGGCTGGCTCCCGGGTCGACCACTGCAAGGGACAAAACCATGTTATCCATTGTCACCACTTTAAAGCCTATCTCTGTTCTCAGCAGGCACCAAACCGATACTCACCTGTTGACACCACTACACAGCTTCACCTCTGCAAAGCAAACAAACATAAAAAAACAAAAGATGAGGTCTAGAATTTACTAGCCATCTCATGATTTTATCACAAACTGATGAAAATCTATCAATCGCAAACTAGCATCCTGTGATCTGACTCACCATCCACTATTGTCTCTTTGCACTGGTGAGAAGGAAGACAAGGCAAGAAAATATAAGAAAACCATCACGTACAGCTTCTAATGGGCTTGAACTGTACCCATAACCTATGTACGATAATGAAGTACTTACGAAACCCACAGGACGAGGAGGCGTGCAGCCTGAGGAGAAAACCAAGACAAACAAGATTTCTGTCAATGGCAGGCCACTTGCAAATTGCTTACATTCACTTGCATTTGGTAAGAACTCTTTTGGTTGACCAAAGAACAACACTGCGATCTTTACGTATTTGAAGAGAGCTGGTCAGGCCATACCTTCTGGTGGTGACTGTCGAAGTTCGTCTATGCTTGACTTCAGCTCCGCTCCAACTGCAGATGGGAGAACCACCAAAGCGTTGTCCAGGCCTTTCAATCTGTGGAGACGTGCAAAAATGGAAAAGCTCAACATTTACGTCTACTCACTGAATAAAGACAAGAAACCAAGGGAGCCGGATTGTTTACATTGCATCGTAAGAGTCGCAGGTGAGGTTGGCGGGGATCACCACCAAAACTGAAGGACGGAAGCTGGCCAGCAGGACCACGAGATTAATTTGGAACCACAGCTCATAGTCACTGGTTTGGAAGAGAGGGAATTTGGGAGCCAGAGCCGTCAAAGTCAGGTTCAGTATTGCGTCCCGGACGTCCGCGTTTGTGATGTAGGCGATGTTTTCCTGAGAGGGGAGGGTGGGGGAAGAGACACATTCAGCACCACGATAGGACCCTCTAGAACAACCTGCTTGCTCGCAAGCAGCACATTCTGGGTCTAAGCCATTATAGATAAATTGCATTAAAAAGGGGGGATAAGTTGAAAAAAGACTCACCTCCTTGCTGACCTCCACGAACGTTTCAAAGAATTTCTCTAGCTGCTTCTCATCTGGGGCTCTCAGGATGCTGCTCAACACCTCCTTCACCACGGTCACATTTTCAAGAGCACCGGTGGACGGATCCAACAGGAGCTCTGCTTTCTGGTCAGGTGACAGGGATTCCAAAGCTGCCAGCTAAGGTGAACAAAACCCATACACAAAGCAAATAACGCATGACTGTTGGTGACTTGCGGTCTTCCCAAAGACATAAAAAAAAAAGAAACAACCAAAAATCACTTCCATTCAAAGGTTACCTTAAAGCTGTGTGAAAGGAGAAACATAATAAAAATAGGTTATTTACCCCACTGATGTTCAGCTCCTTGAGGTCTGTGTAATTGGCCACCGTGGAGAATAGACCCAAGTTGATGTCAAGCCACTCAGCATCGTTTCCGATGTCCTTTCTGCAATCTGTTTTTCAAAATAGGGGTGGAAGAAGATCAGCCTGTGTCGGTGCGCTGCTATGAAGCAGACACACAAAAACCCTGACATGTCAGCATAAACAAAACCAGCAACGCACGCCACCCGGCAACATAGAGGTGCCGGGAAAGCACGTCCTGGAAGGTCTACCTGGACTGTTGAATCGGACGGCAAATTGCTTCAGGTGCTCCACCAGAACCCTGGTTATCTCCTGCCTCCTGGTGAATGTCATTTTGTAGAAAACATCTCCCATTCCCTCAACGCTGCAACAGAAAGTCACAGAAGGGTGTTAAGGTGGGCATGTCGATGAAGATCGACAAGGATCCTTTCTCCACATTCAGGCACTCACATCACATGGTAGTTGGTGCAGTTGATGCCAGCTGTGACCTTAAGCAGCATTTCTGCGGTGAAACTGGGGAGGACAGGGATGAGCTTCTCGGTGAACCACACTTCCCAGTCATGAGCCACAAATTCCGGGAACTTCAGTTCAATGATCACGAATGTTCGGTTCATCATCACGTCTCTCACAGCGGGGGCGATATCGGGAATCTGCAGGGATAAAACACCGGGAGTGTTAATGGCACTGCGTGAAAGTAGCGTTCTTTGGGCTAGTCTTCATGGCTTCCACGCGACCTCTGTCAGACACTTTGACTCATTGACTTGCCTCAGGAGATGCGGTTAGAGTCGTCAGAAACTCCTCCACGTTCTTGAAAGCATTGCCATTCTCCAGGCGGTCAAACACAGCGACGATCTGATTGGTGTTGTTCAACGCTCCGGAGCTCAGTGTCAGTTCAGCTACTTGGCTGGGGCTCAGCAGCGCCAACGATGCAAACTGAAGCACAACATGGACAGCAGATGGTATAGCACAGGCGTTTACTTCAAATCAAGATTGCATTCATAAAAAAAATGAAGATTCACAAGGTCAACTGGAGCGAACCAAAGGTTACTCACGCTGGAGAAATTTTCATTCAGCCTTTGGAGATCCTCCAAGGCGGCGTAGACGGAGAAGTTGCCAAAGTTCTTCTCCAGCCAGTCAGCGCTGCTTGTAGTATTGGCAAGACAGGCAGGATCTGGATTGAACATTGGGGGAATTAGACAGAACACCACTGAACTGGCGAAACACCCATGACAAGCCGAGACGCTGAAGGATGCCTAAGGAACTACAGCATGACGGGTGGCAACTCAAGACATTGACAGGGCTTAAAGTACCTGGTAGGTCATCTCTCGAGAGGAAGGGATTGACAAATTCAGTGAAGACGACCCGTTGTTGCCCCACCTCCATGAGGGACGCTTGACGACTGAGAGCCTGCACCCTATTTCGGGAGAGATCGTCGGCCGTTAAGGATTGCACAACTCCACTCCCCTGACTACCACTTCGGGATTTACAGAGCACTGAAGATACTTACACAACTTGGTAGGTGTCGCAACTGAAGTTCTTGGAGCTAAGGCAGGACAGGAAGTCCCTGGAGACCGCTGGCAAGAATGGTCTCAGCCTTCCCTGGAACCAGTCGCTAATGAAGCTGACATCTGTCAGTTGAGCGGCGCTGAAGTTGTTGACTTTCACCTCTCCGATGGCATCGAGAATACTGGACTCAGCCTGATGGCCACTGAGGTTCTGTGAAAGCAAAGGGACATATCTCAATGTAGAGCCCAGAGACAGCACTTCATCTCCTGTTCCAGCAAGCCGGGGTGTCACTCACATTGTTGGAGTACGCTGACAGAGCAACCTCCAGAACTCCCGCGACTTTCTGGAAAAAAAGCTTCCACGTCTCTGCGCTGCTGTTCATGCTGCTCGGCACTTTGCAAGTCAGCAGCGTGACGAGAGCATCAGAGGACAGGGATGATGCGTCCTTTAAAAGAGTGGACAGATTCGTGCAGTCAGAGAACCAGGACTCTTTGCAAATACAGGCATTCAGGTGCACCGTTCATGGAAGACTTACCGATGAGCAGGCATAATTAGAGATGGTGAAGTTGCACAGCTGATCCGAGGAAGGAGGCTGGCTCCCGGGTCGACCACTGCAAGGGACAAAACCATGTTATCCATTGTCACCACTTTAAAGCCTATCTCTGTTCTCAGCAGGCACCAAACCGATACTCACCTGTTGACACCACTACACAGCTTCACCTCTGCAAAGCAAACAAACATAAAAAAACAAAAGATGAGGTCTAGAATTTACTAGCCATCTCATGATTTTATCACAAACTGATGAAAATCTATCAATCGCAAACTAGCATCCTGTGATCTGACTCACCATCCACTATTGTCTCTTTGCACTGGTGAGAAGGAAGACAAGGCAAGAAAATATAAGAAAACCATCACGTACAGCTTCTAATGGGCTTGAACTGTACCCATAACCTATGTACGATAATGAAGTACTTACGAAACCCACAGGACGAGGAGGCGTGCAGCCTGAGGAGAAAACCAAGACAAACAAGATTTCTGTCAATGGGAGGCCACTTGCAAATTGCTTACATTCACTTGCATTTGGTAAGAACTCTTTTGGTTGACCAAAGAACAACACTGCGATCTTTACGTATTTGAAGAGAGCTGGTCAGGCCATACCTTCTGGTGGTGACTGTCGAAGTTCGTCTATGCTTGACTTCAGCTCCGCTCCAACTGCAGATGGGAGAACCACCAAAGCGTTGTCCAGGCCTTTCAATCTGTGGAGACGTGCAAAAATGGAAAAGCTCAACATTTACGTCTACTCACTGAATAAAGACAAGAAACCAAGGGAGCCGGATTGTTTACATTGCATCGTAAGAGTCGCAGGTGAGGTTGGCGGGGATCACCACCAAAACTGAAGGACGGAAGCTGGCCAGCAGGACCACGAGATTAATTTGGAACCACAGCTCATAGTCACTGGTTTGGAAAGAGAGGGAATTTGGGAGCCAGAGCCGTCAAAGTCAGGTTCAGTATTGCGTCCCGGACGTCCGCGTTTGTGATGTAGGCGATGTTTTCCTGAGAGGGGAGGGTGGGGGAAGAGACACATTCAGCACCACGATAGGACCCTCTAGAACAACCTGCTTGCTCGCAAGCAGCACATTCTGGGTCTAAGCCATTATAGATAAATTGCATTAAAAAGGGGGGATAAGTTGAAAAAAGACTCACCTCCTTGCTGACCTCCACGAACGTTTCAAAGAATTTATCTAGCTGCTTCTCATCTGGGGCTCTCAGGATGCTGCTCAACACCTCCTTCACCACGGTCACATTTTCAAGAGCACCGGTGGACGGATCCAACAGGAGCTCTGCTTTCTGGTCAGGTGACAGGGATTCCAAAGCTGCCAGCTAAGGTGAACAAAACCCATACACAAAGCAAATAACGCATGACTGTTGGTGACTTGCGGTCTTTCCAAAGACATAAAAAAAAAGAAACAACCAAAAATCACTTCCATTCAAAGGTTACCTTAAAGCTGTGTGAAAGGAGAAACATAATAAAAATAGGTTATTTACCCCACTGATGTTCAGCTCCTTGAGGTCTGTGTAATTGGCCACCGTGGAGAATAGACCCAAGTTGATGTCAAGCCACTCAGCATCGTTTCCGATGTCCTTCTGCAATCTGTTTTTCAAAATAGGGGTGGAAGAAGATCAGCCTGTGTCGGTGCGCTGCTATGAAGCAGACACACAAAAACCCTGACATGTCAGCATAAACAAAACCAGCAACGCACGCCACCCGGCAACATAGAGGTGCCGGGAAAGCACGTCCTGGAAGGTCTACCTGGACTGTTGAATCGGACGGCAAATTGCTTCAGGTGCTCCACCAGAACCCTGGTTATCTCCTGCCTCCTGGTGAATGTCATTTTGTAGAAAACATCTCCCATTCCCTCAACGCTGCAACAGAAAGTCACAGAAGGGTGTTAAGGTGGGCATGTCGATGAAGATCGACAAGGATCCTTTCTCCACATTCAGGCACTCACATCACATGGTAGTTGGTGCAGTTGATTGCCAGCTGTGACCTTAAGCAGCATTTCTGCGGTGAAACTGGGGAGGACAGGGATGAGCTTCTCGGTGAACCACACTTCCCAGTCATGAGCCACAAATTCCGGGAACTTCAGTTCAATGATCACGAATGTTCGGTTCATCATCACGTCTCTCACAGCGGGGGCGATATCGGGAATCTGCAGGGATAAAACACCGGGAGTGTTAATGGCACTGCGTGAAAGTAGCGTTCTTTGGGCTAGTCTTCGTGGCTTCCACGGACCTCTGTCAGACACTTTGACTCATTGACTTGCCTCAGGAGATGCGGTTAGAGTCGTCAGAACTCCTCCACGTTCTTGAAAGCATTGCCATTCTCCAGGCGGTCAAACACAGCGACGATCTGATTGGTGTTGTTCAACGCTCCGGAGCTCAGTGTCAGTTCAGCTACTTGGCTGGGGCTCAGCAGCGCCAACGATGCAAACTGAAGCACAACATGGACAGCAGATGTATAGCACAGGCGTTTACTTCAATCAAGATTGCATTCATAAAAAAAATGAAGATTCACAAGGTCAACTGGGAGCGAACCAAAGGTTACTCACGCTGGAGAAATTTTTCATTCAGCCTTTGGAGATCCTCCAAAGGTAGCGTAGACGGAGAAGTTGCCAAAGTTCTTTCTCCCAGCCAGTCAGCGCTGCTTGTAGTATTGGCAAGACAGGCAGGATCTGGATTTGAACATTGGGGAATTAGACAGAACACCACTGAACTGGCGAAAACACCCATGACAAGCCGAGACGCTGAAGGATGCCTAAGGAACTACAGCATGACGGGTGGCAACTCAAGACATTGACAGGGCTTAAAGTACCTGGTAGGTCATCTCTCGAGAGGAAGGGATTGACAAATTCAGTGAAGACGACCCGTTGTTGCCCCACCTCCATGAGGGACGCTTGACGGACTGAGAGCCTGCACCCTATTTCGGGAGAGATCGTCGGCCGTTAAGGATTGCACAACTCACTCCCCTGACTACCACTTCGGGATTACAGAGCACTGAAGATACTTACACAACTTGGTAGGTGTCGCAACTGAAGTTCTTGGAGCTAAGGCAGGACAGAAGTCCCTGGAGACCGCTGGCAAGAATGGTCTCAGCCTTCCCTGGAACCAGTCGCTAATGAAGCTGACATCCGGACAGTTGAGCGGCGCTTGAAGTTGTTGACTTTCACCTCTCCGATGGCATCGAGAATACTGGACTCAGCCTGATGGCCACTGAGGTTCTGTGAAAGCAAAGGGACATATCTCAATGTAGAGCCCAGAGACAGCACTTCATCTCCTGTTCCAGCAAGCCGGGGTGTCACTCAACATTGTTGGAGTACGCTGACAGAGCAACCTCCAGAACTCCCGCGACTTTCTGGAAAAAAAGCTTCCACGTCTCTGCGCTGCTGTTCATGCTCGGCACTTTGCAAGTCAGCAGCGTGACGAGAGCATCAGAGGACAGGGATGATGCGTCCTTTAAAAGAGTGGACAGATTCGTGCAGTCAGAGAACCAGGACTCTTTGCAAATACAGGCATTCAGGTGCACCGTTCATGGAAGACTTACCGATGAGCAGGCATAATTAGAGATGGTGAAGTTGCACAGCTGATCCGAGGAAGGAGGCTGGCTCCCGGGTCGACCACTGCAAGGGACAAAACCATGTTATCCATTGTCACCACTTTAAAGCCTATCTCTGTTCTCAGCAGGCACCAAACCGATACTCACCTGTTGACACCACTACACAGCTTCACCTCTGCAAAGCAAACAAACATAAAAAAACAAAAGATGAGGTCTAGAATTTACTAGCCATCTCATGATTTTATCACAAACTGATGAAAATCTATCAATCGCAAACTAGCATCCTGTGATCTGACTCACCATCCACTATTGTCTCTTTGCACTGGTGAGAAGGAA
>NW_020529000.1:0-30129 GCF_003368295.1 Carassius auratus
AAGCCGGGGTGTCACTCACATTGTTGGAGTACGCTGACAGAGCAACCTCCAGAACTCCCGCGACTTTCTGGAAAAAGCTTCCACGTCTCTGCGCTGCTGTTCATGCTGCTCGGCACTTTGCAAGTCAGCAGCGTGACGAGAAGCATCAGAGGACAGGGATGATGCGTCTTTAAAAGAGTGGACAGATTCGTAGCAGTCAGAGAACCAGGACTCTTTGCAAATACAGGCATTCAGGTGCACCGTTCATGAAGACTTACCGATGAGCAGGCATAATTAGAGATGGTGAAGTTGCACAGCTGATCCGAGGAAGGAGGCTGGCTCCCGGGTCGACCACTGCAAGGGACAAAACCATGTTATCCATTGTCACCACTTTAAAGCCTATCTTGTTCTCAGCAGGCACCAAACCGATACTCACCTGTTGACACACCACTACACAGCTTCAACTCTGCAAAGCAAACAAACATAAAAAAACAAAAGATGAGGTCTAGAATTTACTAGCCATCTCATGATTTTATCACAAACTGATGAAAATCTATCATATCGCAAACTAGCATCCTGTGATCTGACTCACCATCCACTTTGTCTCTTTGCACTGGTGAGAAGGAAGACAAGGGCAAGAAAATATAAGAAAACCATCACGTGCAGCTTCTAATGGGGCTTGAACTGTACCCATAACCTATGTACGATAATGAAGTACTTACGAAACCCACAGGACGAGGAGGCGTGCAGCCTGAGGAGAAACCAAGACAAACAAGATTTCTGTCAATGGGAGGCCACTTGCAAATTGCTTACATTCACTTGCATTTGGTAAGAACTCTTTGGGTTGACCAAAGAACACACTGCGATCTTTACGTATTTGAAGAGAGCTGGTCAGGCCATACCTTCTGGTGGTGACTGTCGAAGTTCGTCTATGCTTGACTTCAGCTCCGCTCCAACTGCAGATGGGAGAACCACCAAAGCGTTGTCCAGGCTTTCAATCTGTGGAGACGTGCAAAAATGGAAAAGCTCAACATTTACGTCTACTCACTGAATAAAGACAAGAAACCAAGGGAGCCGGATTGTTTACATTGCATCGTAAGAGTCGCAGGTGAGGTTGGCGGGGATCACCACCAAAACTGAAGGACGGAAGCTGGCCAGCAGGACCACGAGATTAATTTGGAACCACAGCTCATAGTCACTGGTTTGGAAGAGAGGGAATTTGGGAGCCAGAGCCGTCAAAGTCAGGTTCAGTATTGCGTCCCGGACGTCCGCGTTTGTGATGTAGGCGATGTTTTCCTGAGAGGGGAGGGTGGGGGAAGAGACACATTCAGCACCACGATAGGACCCTCTAGAACAACCTGCTTGCTCGCAAGCAGCACATTCTGGGTCTAAGCCATTATAGATAAATTGCATTAAAAAGGGGGATAAGTTGAAAAAAGACTCACCTCCTTGCTGACCTCCACGAACGTTTCAAAGAATTTCTCTAGCTGCTTCTCATCTGGGGCTCTCAGGATGCTGCTCAACACCTCTTCACCACGGTCACATTTTCAAGAGCACCGGTGGACGGATCCAACAGGAGCTCTGCTTTCTGGTCAGGTGACAGGGATTCCAAAGCTGCCAGCTAAGGTGAACAAAACCCATACACAAAGCAAATAACGCATGACTGTTGGTGACTTGCGGTCTTTCCAAAGACATAAAAAAAAAGAAACAACCAAAAATCACTTCCATTCAAAGGTTACCTTAAAGCTGTGGAAAGGAGAAACATAATAAAAATAGGTTATTTACCCCACTGATGTTCAGCTCCTTGAGGTCTGTGTAATTGGCCACCGTGGAGAATAGACCCAAGTTGATGTCAAGCCACTCAGCATCGTTTCCGATGTCCCTTCTGCAATCTGTTTTCAAAATAGGGGTGGAAGAAGATCAGCCTGTGTCGGTGCGCTGCTATGAAGCAGACACACAAAAACCCTGACATGTCAGCATAAACAAAACCAGCAAACGCACGCCACCCGGCAACATAGAGGTGCCGGGAAAGCACGTCCTGGAAGGTCTACCTGGACTGTTGAATCGGACGGCAAATTGCTTCAGGTGCTCCACCAGAACCCTGGTTATCTCCTGCCTCCTGGTGAATGTCATTTTGTAGAAAACATCTCCCATTCCCTCAACGCTGCAACAGAAAGTCACAGAAGGGTGTTAAGGTGGGCATGTCGATGAAGATCGACAAGGATCCTTTCTCCACATTCAGGCACTCACATCACATGGTAGTTGGTGCAGTTGATGCCAGCTGTGACCTTAAGCAGCATTTCTGCGGTGAAACTGGGGAGGACAGGGATGAGCTTCTCGGTGAACCACACTTCCCAGTCATGAGCCACAAATTCCGGGAACTTCAGTTCAATGATCACGAATGTTCGGTTCATCATCACGTCTCTCACAGCGGGGGCGATATCGGGAATCTGCAGGGATAAAACACCGGGAGTGTTAATGGCACTGCGTGAAAGTAGCGTTCTTTGGGCTAGTCTTCATGGCTTCCACGCGACCTCTGTCAGACACTTTGACTCATTGACTTGCCTCAGGAGATGCGGTTAGAGTCGTCAGAAACTCCTCCACGTTCTTGAAAGCATTGCCATTCTCCAGGCGGTCAAACACAGCGACGATCTGATTGGTGTTGTTCAACGCTCCGGAGCTCAGTGTCAGTTCAGCTACTTGGCTGGGGCTCAGCAGCGCCAACGATGCAAACTGAAGCACAACATGGACAGCAGATGGTATAGCACAGGCGTTTACTTCAAATCAAGATTGCATTCATAAAAAAAATGAAGATTCACAAGGTCAACTGGAGCGAACCAAAGGTTACTCACGCTGGAGAAATTTTCATTCAGCCTTTGGAGATCCTCCAAGGTAGCGTAGACGGAGAAGTTGCCAAAGTTCTTCTCCAGCCAGTCAGCGCTGCTTGTAGTATTGGCAAGACAGGCAGGATCTGGATTGAACATTGGGGGAATTAGACAGAACACCACTGAACTGGCGAAACACCCATGACAAGCCGAGACGCTGAAGGATGCCTAAGGAACTACAGCATGACGGGTGGCAACTCAAGACATTGACAGGGCTTAAAGTACCTGGTAGGTCATCTCTCGAGAGGAAGGGATTGACAAATTCAGTGAAGACGACCCGTTGTTGCCCCACCTCCATGAGGGACGCTTGACGACTGAGAGCCTGCACCCTATTTCGGGAGAGATCGTCGGCCGTTAAGGATTGCACAACTCCACTCCCCTGACTACCACTTCGGGATTTACAGAGCACTGAAGATACTTACACAACTTGGTAGGTGTCGCAACTGAAGTTCTTGGAGCTAAGGCAGGACAGGAAGTCCCTGGAGACCGCTGGCAAGAATGGTCTCAGCCTTCCCTGGAACCAGTCGCTAATGAAGCTGACATCTGTCAGTTGAGCGGCGCTGAAGTTGTTGACTTTCACCTCTCCGATGGCATCGAGAATACTGGACTCAGCCTGATGGCCACTGAGGTTCTGTGAAAGCAAAGGGACATATCTCAATGTAGAGCCCAGAGACAGCACTTCATCTCCTGTTCCAGCAAGCCGGGGTGTCACTCACATTGTTGGAGTACGCTGACAGAGCAACCTCCAGAACTCCCGCGACTTTCTGGAAAAAAAGCTTCCACGTCTCTGCGCTGCTGTTCATGCTGCTCGGCACTTTGCAAGTCAGCAGCGTGACGAGAGCATCAGAGGACAGGGATGATGCGTCCTTTAAAAGAGTGGACAGATTCGTGCAGTCAGAGAACCAGGACTCTTTGCAAATACAGGCATTCAGGTGCACCGTTCATGGAAGACTTACCGATGAGCAGGCATAATTAGGGATGGTGAAGTTGCACAGCTGATCCGAGGAAGGAGGCTGGCTCCCGGGTCGACCACTGCAAGGGACAAAACCATGTTATCCATTGTCACCACTTTAAAGCCTATCTCTGTTCTCAGCAGGCACCAAACCGATACTCACCTGTTGACACCACTACACAGCTTCACCTCTGCAAAGCAAACAAACATAAAAAAACAAAAGATGAGGTCTAGAATTTACTAGCCATCTCATGATTTTATCACAAACTGATGAAAATCTATCAATCGCAAACTAGCATCCTGTGATCTGACTCACCATCCACTATTGTCTCTTTGCACTGGTGAGAAGGAAGACAAGGCAAGAAAATATAAGAAAACCATCACGTACAGCTTCTAATGGGCTTGAACTGTACCCATAACCTATGTACGATAATGAAGTACTTACGAAACCCACAGGACGAGGAGGCGTGCAGCCTGAGGAGAAAACCAAGACAAACAAGATTTCTGTCAATGGGAGGCCACTTGCAAATTGCTTAC
This sequence comes from Carassius auratus, assembly GCF_003368295.1. Lineage (NCBI taxonomy): Eukaryota > Metazoa > Chordata > Actinopteri > Cypriniformes > Cyprinidae > Carassius > Carassius auratus. Next base: position 4,354 of record NW_020529000.1, read on the forward strand.
ATTCACTTGCATTTGGTAAGAACTCTTTTGGTTGACCAAAGAACAACACTGCGATCTTTACGTATTTGAAGAGAGCTGGTCAGGCCATACCTTCTGGTGGTGACTGTCGAAGTTCGTCTATGCTTGACTTCAGCTCCGCTCCAACTGCAGATGGGAGAACCACCAAAGCGTTGTCCAGGCCTTTCAATCTGTGGAGACGTGCAAAAATGGAAAAGCTCAACATTTACGTCTACTCACTGAATAAAGACAAGAAACCAAGGGAGCCGGATTGTTTACATTGCATCGTAAGAGTCGCAGGTGAGGTTGGCGGGGATCACCACCAAAACTGAAGGACGGAAGCTGGCCAGCAGGACCACGAGATTAATTTGGAACCACAGCTCATAGTCACTGGTTTGGAAGAGAGGGAATTTGGGAGCCAGAGCCGTCAAAGTCAGGTTCAGTATTGCGTCCCGGACGTCCGCGTTTGTGATGTAGGCGATGTTTTCCTGAGAGGGGAGGGTGGGGGAAGAGACACATTCAGCACCACGATAGGACCCTCTAGAACAACCTGCTTGCTCGCAAGCAGCACATTCTGGGTCTAAGCCATTATAGATAAATTGCATTAAAAAGGGGGGATAAGTTGAAAAAAGACTCACCTCCTTGCTGACCTCCACGAACGTTTCAAAGAATTTCTCTAGCTGCTTCTCATCTGGGGCTCTCAGGATGCTGCTCAACACCTCCTTCACCACGGTCACATTTTCAAGAGCACCGGTGGACGGATCCAACAGGAGCTCTGCTTTCTGGTCAGGTGACAGGGATTCCAAAGCTGCCAGCTAAGGTGAACAAAACCCATACACAAAGCAAATAACGCATGACTGTTGGTGACTTGCGGTCTTTCCAAAGACATAAAAAAAAAAGAAACAACCAAAAATCACTTCCATTCAAAGGTTACCTTAAAGCTGTGTGAAAGGAGAAACATAATAAAAATAGGTTATTTACCCCACTGATGTTCAGCTCCTTGAGGTCTGTGTAATTGGCCACCGTGGAGAATAGACCCAAGTTGATGTCAAGCCACTCAGCATCGTTTCCGATGTCCTTTCTGCAATCTGTTTTTCAAAATAGGGGTGGAAGAAGATCAGCCTGTGTCGGTGCGCTGCTATGAAGCAGACACACAAAAACCCTGACATGTCAGCATAAACAAAACCAGCAACGCACGCCACCCGGCAACATAGAGGTGCCGGGAAAGCACGTCCTGGAAGGTCTACCTGGACTGTTGAATCGGACGGCAAATTGCTTCAGGTGCTCCACCAGAACCCTGGTTATCTCCTGCCTCCTGGTGAATGTCATTTTGTAGAAAACATCTCCCATTCCCTCAACGCTGCAACAGAAAGTCACAGAAGGGTGTTAAGGTGGGCATGTCGATGAAGATCGACAAGGATCCTTTCTCCACATTCAGGCACTCACATCACATGGTAGTTGGTGCAGTTGATGCCAGCTGTGACCTTAAGCAGCATTTCTGCGGTGAAACTGGGGAGGACAGGGATGAGCTTCTCGGTGAACCACACTTCCCAGTCATGAGCCACAAATTCCGGGAACTTCAGTTCAATGATCACGAATGTTCGGTTCATCATCACGTCTCTCACAGCGGGGGCGATATCGGGAATCTGCAGGGATAAAACACCGGGAGTGTTAATGGCACTGCGTGAAAGTAGCGTTCTTTGGGCTAGTCTTCATGGCTTCCACGCGACCTCTGTCAGACACTTTGACTCATTGACTTGCCTCAGGAGATGCGGTTAGAGTCGTCAGAAACTCCTCCACGTTCTTGAAAGCATTGCCATTCTCCAGGCGGTCAAACACAGCGACGATCTGATTGGTGTTGTTCAACGCTCCGGAGCTCAGTGTCAGTTCAGCTACTTGGCTGGGGCTCAGCAGCGCCAACGATGCAAACTGAAGCACAACATGGACAGCAGATGGTATAGCACAGGCGTTTACTTCAAATCAAGATTGCATTCATAAAAAAAATGAAGATTCACAAGGTCAACTGGAGCGAACCAAAGGTTACTCACGCTGGAGAAATTTTCATTCAGCCTTTGGAGATCCTCCAAGGTAGCGTAGACGGAGAAGTTGCCAAAGTTCTTCTCCAGCCAGTCAGCGCTGCTTGTAGTATTGGCAAGACAGGCAGGATCTGGATTGAACATTGGGGGAATTAGACAGAACACCACTGAACTGGCGAAACACCCATGACAAGCCGAGACGCTGAAGGATGCCTAAGGAACTACAGCATGACGGGTGGCAACTCAAGACATTGACAGGGCTTAAAGTACCTGGTAGGTCATCTCTCGAGAGGAAGGGATTGACAAATTCAGTGAAGACGACCCGTTGTTGCCCCACCTCCATGAGGGACGCTTGACGACTGAGAGCCTGCACCCTATTTCGGGAGAGATCGTCGGCCGTTAAGGATTGCACAACTCCACTCCCCTGACTACCACTTCGGGATTTACAGAGCACTGAAGATACTTACACAACTTGGTAGGTGTCGCAACTGAAGTTCTTGGAGCTAAGGCAGGACAGGAAGTCCCTGGAGACCGCTGGCAAGAATGGTCTCAGCCTTCCCTGGAACCAGTCGCTAATGAAGCTGACATCTGTCAGTTGAGCGGCGCTGAAGTTGTTGACTTTCACCTCTCCGATGGCATCGAGAATACTGGACTCAGCCTGATGGCCACTGAGGTTCTGTGAAAGCAAAGGGACATATCTCAATGTAGAGCCCAGAGACAGCACTTCATCTCCTGTTCCAGCAAGCCGGGGTGTCACTCACATTGTTGGAGTACGCTGACAGAGCAACCTCCAGAACTCCCGCGACTTTCTGGAAAAAAAGCTTCCACGTCTCTGCGCTGCTGTTCATGCTGCTCGGCACTTTGCAAGTCAGCAGCGTGACGAGAGCATCAGAGGACAGGGATGATGCGTCCTTTAAAAGAGTGGACAGATTCGTGCAGTCAGAGAACCAGGACTCTTTGCAAATACAGGCATTCAGGTGCACCGTTCATGGAAGACTTACCGATGAGCAGGCATAATTAGGGATGGTGAAGTTGCACAGCTGATCCGAGGAAGGAGGCTGGCTCCCGGGTCGACCACTGCAAGGGACAAAACCATGTTATCCATTGTCACCACTTTAAAGCCTATCTCTGTTCTCAGCAGGCACCAAACCGATACTCACCTGTTGACACCACTACACAGCTTCACCTCTGCAAAGCAAACAAACATAAAAAAACAAAAGATGAGGTCTAGAATTTACTAGCCATCTCATGATTTTATCACAAACTGATGAAAATCTATCAATCGCAAACTAGCATCCTGTGATCTGACTCACCATCCACTATTGTCTCTTTGCACTGGTGAGAAGGAAGACAAGGCAAGAAAATATAAGAAAACCATCACGTACAGCTTCTAATGGGCTTGAACTGTACCCATAACCTATGTACGATAATGAAGTACTTACGAAACCCACAGGACGAGGAGGCGTGCAGCCTGAGGAGAAAACCAAGACAAACAAGATTTCTGTCAATGGGAGGCCACTTGCAAATTGCTTACATTCACTTGCATTTGGTAAGAACTCTTTTGGTTGACCAAAGAACAACACTGCGATCTTTACGTATTTGAAGAGAGCTGGTCAGGCCATACCTTCTGGTGGTGACTGTCGAAGTTCGTCTATGCTTGACTTCAGCTCCGCTCCAACTGCAGATGGGAGAACCACCAAAGCGTTGTCCAGGCCTTTCAATCTGTGGAGACGTGCAAAAATGGAAAAGCTCAACATTTACGTCTACTCACTGAATAAAGACAAGAAACCAAGGGAGCCGGATTGTTTACATTGCATCGTAAGAGTCGCAGGTGAGGTTGGCGGGGATCACCACCAAAACTGAAGGACGGAAGCTGGCCAGCAGGACCACGAGATTAATTTGGAACCACAGCTCATAGTCACTGGTTTGGAAGAGAGGGAATTTGGGAGCCAGAGCCGTCAAAGTCAGGTTCAGTATTGCGTCCCGGACGTCCGCGTTTGTGATGTAGGCGATGTTTTCCTGAGAGGGGAGGGTGGGGGAAGAGACACATTCAGCACCACGATAGGACCCTCTAGAACAACCTGCTTGCTCGCAAGCAGCACATTCTGGGTCTAAGCCATTATAGATAAATTGCATTAAAAAGGGGGATAAGTTGAAAAAAGACTCACCTCCTTGCTGACCTCCACGAACGTTTCAAAGAATTTCTCTAGCTGCTTCTCATCTGGGGCTCTCAGGATGCTGCTCAACACCTCCTTCACCACGGTCACATTTTCAAGAGCACCGGTGGACGGATCCAACAGGAGCTCTGCTTTCTGGTCAGGTGACAGGGATTCCAAAGCTGCCAGCTAAGGTGAACAAAACCCATACACAAAGCAAATAACGCATGACTGTTGGTGACTTGCGGTCTTTCCAAAGACATAAAAAAAAAGAAACAACCAAAAATCACTTCCATTCAAAGGTTACCTTAAAGCTGTGTGAAAGGAGAAACATAATAAAAATAGGTTATTTACCCCACTGATGTTCAGCTCCTTGAGGTCTGTGTAATTGGCCACCGTGGAGAATAGACCCAAGTTGATGTCAAGCCACTCAGCATCGTTTCCGATGTCCTTTCTGCAATCTGTTTTTCAAAATAGGGGTGGAAGAAGATCAGCCTGTGTCGGTGCGCTGCTATGAAGCAGACACACAAAAACCCTGACATGTCAGCATAAACAAAACCAGCAACGCACGCCACCCGGCAACATAGAGGTGCCGGGAAAGCACGTCCTGGAAGGTCTACCTGGACTGTTGAATCGGACGGCAAATTGCTTCAGGTGCTCCACCAGAACCCTGGTTATCTCCTGCCTCCTGGTGAATGTCATTTTGTAGAAAACATCTCCCATTCCCTCAACGCTGCAACAGAAAGTCACAGAAGGGTGTTAAGGTGGGCATGTCGATGAAGATCGACAAGGATCCTTTCTCCACATTCAGGCACTCACATCACATGGTAGTTGGTGCAGTTGATGCCAGCTGTGACCTTAAGCAGCATTTCTGCGGTGAAACTGGGGAGGACAGGGATGAGCTTCTCGGTGAACCACACTTCCCAGTCATGAGCCACAAATTCCGGGAACTTCAGTTCAATGATCACGAATGTTCGGTTCATCATCACGTCTCTCACAGCGGGGGCGATATCGGGAATCTGCAGGGATAAAACACCGGGAGTGTTAATGGCACTGCGTGAAAGTAGCGTTCTTTGGGCTAGTCTTCGTGGCTTCCACGCGACCTCTGTCAGACACTTTGACTCATTGACTTGCCTCAGGAGATGCGGTTAGAGTCGTCAGAAACTCCTCCACGTTCTTGAAAGCATTGCCATTCTCCAGGCGGTCAAACACAGCGACGATCTGATTGGTGTTGTTCAACGCTCCGGAGCTCAGTGTCAGTTCAGCTACTTGGCTGGGGCTCAGCAGCGCCAACGATGCAAACTGAAGCACAACATGGACAGCAGATGGTATAGCACAGGCGTTTACTTCAAATCAAGATTGCATTCATAAAAAAAATGAAGATTCACAAGGTCAACTGGAGCGAACCAAAGGTTACTCACGCTGGAGAAATTTTCATTCAGCCTTTGGAGATCCTCCAAGGTAGCGTAGACGGAGAAGTTGCCAAAGTTCTTCTCCAGCCAGTCAGCGCTGCTTGTAGTATTGGCAAGACAGGCAGGATCTGGATTGAACATTGGGGGAATTAGACAGAACACCACTGAACTGGCGAAACACCCATGACAAGCCGAGACGCTGAAGGATGCCTAAGGAACTACAGCATGACGGGTGGCAACTCAAGACATTGACAGGGCTTAAAGTACCTGGTAGGTCATCTCTCGAGAGGAAGGGATTGACAAATTCAGTGAAGACGACCCGTTGTTGCCCCACCTCCATGAGGGACGCTTGACGACTGAGAGCCTGCACCCTATTTCGGGAGAGATCGTCGGCCGTTAAGGATTGCACAACTCCACTCCCCTGACTACCACTTCGGGATTTACAGAGCACTGAAGATACTTACACAACTTGGTAGGTGTCGCAACTGAAGTTCTTGGAGCTAAGGCAGGACAGGAAGTCCCTGGAGACCGCTGGCAAGAATGGTCTCAGCCTTCCCTGGAACCAGTCGCTAATGAAGCTGACATCTGTCAGTTGAGCGGCGCTGAAGTTGTTGACTTTCACCTCTCCGATGGCATCGAGAATACTGGACTCAGCCTGATGGCCACTGAGGTTCTGTGAAAGCAAAGGGACATATCTCAATGTAGAGCCCAGAGACAGCACTTCATCTCCTGTTCCAGCAAGCCGGGGTGTCACTCACATTGTTGGAGTACGCTGACAGAGCAACCTCCAGAACTCCCGCGACTTTCTGGAAAAAAAGCTTCCACGTCTCTGCGCTGCTGTTCATGCTGCTCGGCACTTTGCAAGTCAGCAGCGTGACGAGAGCATCAGAGGACAGGGATGATGCGTCCTTTAAAAGAGTGGACAGATTCGTGCAGTCAGAGAACCAGGACTCTTTGCAAATACAGGCATTCAGGTGCACCGTTCATGGAAGACTTACCGATGAGCAGGCATAATTAGGGATGGTGAAGTTGCACAGCTGATCCGAGGAAGGAGGCTGGCTCCCGGGTCGACCACTGCAAGGGACAAAACCATGTTATCCATTGTCACCACTTTAAAGCCTATCTCTGTTCTCAGCAGGCACCAAACCGATACTCACCTGTTGACACCACTACACAGCTTCACCTCTGCAAAGCAAACAAACATAAAAAAACAAAAGATGAGGTCTAGAATTTACTAGCCATCTCATGATTTTATCACAAACTGATGAAAATCTATCAATCGCAAACTAGCATCCTGTGATCTGACTCACCATCCACTATTGTCTCTTTGCACTGGTGAGAAGGAAGACAAGGCAAGAAAATATAAGAAAACCATCACGTACAGCTTCTAATGGGCTTGAACTGTACCCATAACCTATGTACGATAATGAAGTACTTACGAAACCCACAGGACGAGGAGGCGTGCAGCCTGAGGAGAAAACCAAGACAAACAAGATTTCTGTCAATGGGAGGCCACTTGCAAATTGCTTACATTCACTTGCATTTGGTAAGAACTCTTTTGGTTGACCAAAGAACAACACTGCGATCTTTACGTATTTGAAGAGAGCTGGTCAGGCCATACCTTCTGGTGGTGACTGTCGAAGTTCGTCTATGCTTGACTTCAGCTCCGCTCCAACTGCAGATGGGAGAACCACCAAAGCGTTGTCCAGGCCTTTCAATCTGTGGAGACGTGCAAAAATGGAAAAGCTCAACATTTACGTCTACTCACTGAATAAAGACAAGAAACCAAGGGAGCCGGATTGTTTACATTGCATCGTAAGAGTCGCAGGTGAGGTTGGCGGGGATCACCACCAAAACTGAAGGACGGAAGCTGGCCAGCAGGACCACGAGATTAATTTGGAACCACAGCTCATAGTCACTGGTTTGGAAGAGAGGGAATTTGGGAGCCAGAGCCGTCAAAGTCAGGTTCAGTATTGCGTCCCGGACGTCCGCGTTTGTGATGTAGGCGATGTTTTCCTGAGAGGGGAGGGTGGGGGAAGAGACACATTCAGCACCACGATAGGACCCTCTAGAACAACCTGCTTGCTCGCAAGCAGCACATTCTGGGTCTAAGCCATTATAGATAAATTGCATTAAAAAGGGGGGATAAGTTGAAAAAAGACTCACCTCCTTGCTGACCTCCACGAACGTTTCAAAGAATTTCTCTAGCTGCTTCTCATCTGGGGCTCTCAGGATGCTGCTCAACACCTCCTTCACCACGGTCACATTTTCAAGAGCACCGGTGGACGGATCCAACAGGAGCTCTGCTTTCTGGTCAGGTGACAGGGATTCCAAAGCTGCCAGCTAAGGTGAACAAAACCCATACACAAAGCAAATAACGCATGACTGTTGGTGACTTGCGGTCTTTCCAAAGACATAAAAAAAAAAGAAACAACCAAAAATCACTTCCATTCAAAGGTTACCTTAAAGCTGTGTGAAAGGAGAAACATAATAAAAATAGGTTATTTACCCCACTGATGTTCAGCTCCTTGAGGTCTGTGTAATTGGCCACCGTGGAGAATAGACCCAAGTTGATGTCAAGCCACTCAGCATCGTTTCCGATGTCCTTTCTGCAATCTGTTTTTCAAAATAGGGGTGGAAGAAGATCAGCCTGTGTCGGTGCGCTGCTATGAAGCAGACACACAAAAACCCTGACATGTCAGCATAAACAAAACCAGCAACGCACGCCACCCGGCAACATAGAGGTGCCGGGAAAGCACGTCCTGGAAGGTCTACCTGGACTGTTGAATCGGACGGCAAATTGCTTCAGGTGCTCCACCAGAACCCTGGTTATCTCCTGCCTCCTGGTGAATGTCATTTTGTAGAAAACATCTCCCATTCCCTCAACGCTGCAACAGAAAGTCACAGAAGGGTGTTAAGGTGGGCATGTCGATGAAGATCGACAAGGATCCTTTCTCCACATTCAGGCACTCACATCACATGGTAGTTGGTGCAGTTGATGCCAGCTGTGACCTTAAGCAGCATTTCTGCGGTGAAACTGGGGAGGACAGGGATGAGCTTCTCGGTGAACCACACTTCCCAGTCATGAGCCACAAATTCCGGGAACTTCAGTTCAATGATCACGAATGTTCGGTTCATCATCACGTCTCTCACAGCGGGGGCGATATCGGGAATCTGCAGGGATAAAACACCGGGAGTGTTAATGGCACTGCGTGAAAGTAGCGTTCTTTGGGCTAGTCTTCATGGCTTCCACGCGACCTCTGTCAGACACTTTGACTCATTGACTTGCCTCAGGAGATGCGGTTAGAGTCGTCAGAAACTCCTCCACGTTCTTGAAAGCATTGCCATTCTCCAGGCGGTCAAACACAGCGACGATCTGATTGGTGTTGTTCAACGCTCCGGAGCTCAGTGTCAGTTCAGCTACTTGGCTGGGGCTCAGCAGCGCCAACGATGCAAACTGAAGCACAACATGGACAGCAGATGGTATAGCACAGGCGTTTACTTCAAATCAAGATTGCATTCATAAAAAAAATGAAGATTCACAAGGTCAACTGGAGCGAACCAAAGGTTACTCACGCTGGAGAAATTTTCATTCAGCCTTTGGAGATCCTCCAAGGTAGCGTAGACGGAGAAGTTGCCAAAGTTCTTCTCCAGCCAGTCAGCGCTGCTTGTAGTATTGGCAAGACAGGCAGGATCTGGATTGAACATTGGGGGAATTAGACAGAACACCACTGAACTGGCGAAACACCCATGACAAGCCGAGACGCTGAAGGATGCCTAAGGAACTACAGCATGACGGGTGGCAACTCAAGACATTGACAGGGCTTAAAGTACCTGGTAGGTCATCTCTCGAGAGGAAGGGATTGACAAATTCAGTGAAGACGACCCGTTGTTGCCCCACCTCCATGAGGGACGCTTGACGACTGAGAGCCTGCACCCTATTTCGGGAGAGATCGTCGGCCGTTAAGGATTGCACAACTCCACTCCCCTGACTACCACTTCGGGATTTACAGAGCACTGAAGATACTTACACAACTTGGTAGGTGTCGCAACTGAAGTTCTTGGAGCTAAGGCAGGACAGGAAGTCCCTGGAGACCGCTGGCAAGAATGGTCTCAGCCTTCCCTGGAACCAGTCGCTAATGAAGCTGACATCTGTCAGTTGAGCGGCGCTGAAGTTGTTGACTTTCACCTCTCCGATGGCATCGAGAATACTGGACTCAGCCTGATGGCCACTGAGGTTCTGTGAAAGCAAAGGGACATATCTCAATGTAGAGCCCAGAGACAGCACTTCATCTCCTGTTCCAGCAAGCCGGGGTGTCACTCACATTGTTGGAGTACGCTGACAGAGCAACCTCCAGAACTCCCGCGACTTTCTGGAAAAAAAGCTTCCACGTCTCTGCGCTGCTGTTCATGCTGCTCGGCACTTTGCAAGTCAGCAGCGTGACGAGAGCATCAGAGGACAGGGATGATGCGTCCTTTAAAAGAGTGGACAGATTCGTGCAGTCAGAGAACCAGGACTCTTTGCAAATACAGGCATTCAGGTGCACCGTTCATGGAAGACTTACCGATGAGCAGGCATAATTAGAGATGGTGAAGTTGCACAGCTGATCCGAGGAAGGAGGCTGGCTCCCGGGTCGACCACTGCAAGGGACAAAACCATGTTATCCATTGTCACCACTTTAAAGCCTATCTCTGTTCTCAGCAGGCACCAAACCGATACTCACCTGTTGACACCACTACACAGCTTCACCTCTGCAAAGCAAACAAACATAAAAAAACAAAAGATGAGGTCTAGAATTTACTAGCCATCTCATGATTTTATCACAAACTGATGAAAATCTATCAATCGCAAACTAGCATCCTGTGATCTGACTCACCATCCACTATTGTCTCTTTGCACTGGTGAGAAGGAAGACAAGGCAAGAAAATATAAGAAAACCATCACGTACAGCTTCTAATGGGCTTGAACTGTACCCATAACCTATGTACGATAATGAAGTACTTACGAAACCCACAGGACGAGGAGGCGTGCAGCCTGAGGAGAAAACCAAGACAAACAAGATTTCTGTCAATGGGAGGCCACTTGCAAATTGCTTACATTCACTTGCATTTGGTAAGAACTCTTTTGGTTGACCAAAGAACAACACTGCGATCTTTACGTATTTGAAGAGAGCTGGTCAGGCCATACCTTCTGGTGGTGACTGTCGAAGTTCGTCTATGCTTGACTTCAGCTCCGCTCCAACTGCAGATGGGAGAACCACCAAAGCGTTGTCCAGGCCTTTCAATCTGTGGAGACGTGCAAAAATGGAAAAGCTCAACATTTACGTCTACTCACTGAATAAAGACAAGAAACCAAGGGAGCCGGATTGTTTACATTGCATCGTAAGAGTCGCAGGTGAGGTTGGCGGGGATCACCACCAAAACTGAAGGACGGAAGCTGGCCAGCAGGACCACGAGATTAATTTGGAACCACAGCTCATAGTCACTGGTTTGGAAGAGAGGGAATTTGGGAGCCAGAGCCGTCAAAGTCAGGTTCAGTATTGCGTCCCGGACGTCCGCGTTTGTGATGTAGGCGATGTTTTCCTGAGAGGGGAGGGTGGGGGAAGAGACACATTCAGCACCACGATAGGACCCTCTAGAACAACCTGCTTGCTCGCAAGCAGCACATTCTGGGTCTAAGCCATTATAGATAAATTGCATTAAAAAGGGGGGATAAGTTGAAAAAAGACTCACCTCCTTGCTGACCTCCACGAACGTTTCAAAGAATTTCTCTAGCTGCTTCTCATCTGGGGCTCTCAGGATGCTGCTCAACACCTCCTTCACCACGGTCACATTTTCAAGAGCACCGGTGGACGGATCCAACAGGAGCTCTGCTTTCTGGTCAGGTGACAGGGATTCCAAAGCTGCCAGCTAAGGTGAACAAAACCCATACACAAAGCAAATAACGCATGACTGTTGGTGACTTGCGGTCTTCCCAAAGACATAAAAAAAAGAAAACAACCAAAAATCACTTCCATTCAAAGGTTACCTTAAAGCTGTGTGAAAGGAGAAACATAATAAAAATAGGTTATTTACCCCACTGATGTTCAGCTCCTTGAGGTCTGTGTAATTGGCCACCGTGGAGAATAGACCCAAGTTGATGTCAAGCCACTCAGCATCGTTTCCGATGTCCTTTCTGCAATCTGTTTTTCAAAATAGGGGTGGAAGAAGATCAGCCTGTGTCGGTGCGCTGCTATGAAGCAGACACACAAAAACCCTGACATGTCAGCATAAACAAAACCAGCAACGCACGCCACCCGGCAACATAGAGGTGCCGGGAAAGCACGTCCTGGAAGGTCTACCTGGACTGTTGAATCGGACGGCAAATTGCTTCAGGTGCTCCACCAGAACCCTGGTTATCTCCTGCCTCCTGGTGAATGTCATTTTGTAGAAAACATCTCCCATTCCCTCAACGCTGCAACAGAAAGTCACAGAAGGGTGTTAAGGTGGGCATGTCGATGAAGATCGACAAGGATCCTTTCTCCACATTCAGGCACTCACATCACATGGTAGTTGGTGCAGTTGATGCCAGCTGTGACCTTAAGCAGCATTTCTGCGGTGAAACTGGGGAGGACAGGGATGAGCTTCTCGGTGAACCACACTTCCCAGTCATGAGCCACAAATTCCGGGAACTTCAGTTCAATGATCACGAATGTTCGGTTCATCATCACGTCTCTCACAGCGGGGGCGATATCGGGAATCTGCAGGGATAAAACACCGGGAGCGTTAATGGCACTGCGTGAAAGTAGCGTTCTTTGGGCTAGTCTTCGTGGCTTCCACGCGACCTCTGTCAGACACTTTGACTCATTGACTTGCCTCAGGAGATGCGGTTAGAGTCGTCAGAAACTCCTCCACGTTCTTGAAAGCATTGCCATTCTCCAGGCGGTCAAACACAGCGACGATCTGATTGGTGTTGTTCAACGCTCCGGAGCTCAGTGTCAGTTCAGCTACTTGGCTGGGGCTCAGCAGCGCCAACGATGCAAACTGAAGCACAACATGGACAGCAGATGGTATAGCACAGGCGTTTACTTCAAATCAAGATTGCATTCATAAAAAAATGAAGATTCACAAGGTCAACTGGAGCGAACCAAAGGTTACTCACGCTGGAGAAATTTTCATTCAGCCTTTGGAGATCCTCCAAGGTAGCGTAGACGGAGAAGTTGCCAAAGTTCTTCTCCAGCCAGTCAGCGCTGCTTGTAGTATTGGCAAGACAGGCAGGATCTGGATTGAACATTGGGGGAATTAGACAGAACACCACTGAACTGGCGAAACACCCATGACAAGCCGAGACGCTGAAGGATGCCTAAGGAACTACAGCATGACGGGTGGCAACTCAAGACATTGACAGGGCTTAAAGTACCTGGTAGGTCATCTCTCGAGAGGAAGGGATTGACAAATTCAGTGAAGACGACCCGTTGTTGCCCCACCTCCATGAGGGACGCTTGACGACTGAGAGCCTGCACCCTATTTCGGGAGAGATCGTCGGCCGTTAAGGATTGCACAACTCCACTCCCCTGACTACCACTTCGGGATTTACAGAGCACTGAAGATACTTACACAACTTGGTAGGTGTCGCAACTGAAGTTCTTGGAGCTAAGGCAGGACAGGAAGTCCCTGGAGACCGCTGGCAAGAATGGTCTCAGCCTTCCCTGGAACCAGTCGCTAATGAAGCTGACATCTGTCAGTTGAGCGGCGCTGAAGTTGTTGACTTTCACCTCTCCGATGGCATCGAGAATACTGGACTCAGCCTGATGGCCACTGAGGTTCTGTGAAAGCAAAGGGACATATCTCAATGTAGAGCCCAGAGACAGCACTTCATCTCCTGTTCCAGCAAGCCGGGGTGTCACTCACATTGTTGGAGTACGCTGACAGAGCAACCTCCAGAACTCCCGCGACTTTCTGGAAAAAAAGCTTCCACGTCTCTGCGCTGCTGTTCATGCTGCTCGGCACTTTGCAAGTCAGCAGCGTGACGAGAGCATCAGAGGACAGGGATGATGCGTCCTTTAAAAGAGTGGACAGATTCGTGCAGTCAGAGAACCAGGACTCTTTGCAAATACAGGCATTCAGGTGCACCGTTCATGGAAGACTTACCGATGAGCAGGCATAATTAGAGATGGTGAAGTTGCACAGCTGATCCGAGGAAGGAGGCTGGCTCCCGGGTCGACCACTGCAAGGGACAAAACCATGTTATCCATTGTCACCACTTTAAAGCCTATCTCTGTTCTCAGCAGGCACCAAACCGATACTCACCTGTTGACACCACTACACAGCTTCACCTCTGCAAAGCAAACAAACATAAAAAAACAAAAGATGAGGTCTAGAATTTACTAGCCATCTCATGATTTTATCACAAACTGATGAAAATCTATCAATCGCAAACTAGCATCCTGTGATCTGACTCACCATCCACTATTGTCTCTTTGCACTGGTGAGAAGGAAGACAAGGCAAGAAAATATAAGAAAACCATCACGTACAGCTTCTAATGGGCTTGAACTGTACCCATAACCTATGTACGATAATGAAGTACTTACGAAACCCACAGGACGAGGAGGCGTGCAGCCTGAGGAGAAAACCAAGACAAACAAGATTTCTGTCAATGGGAGGCCACTTGCAAATTGCTTACATTCACTTGCATTTGGTAAGAACTCTTTTGGTTGACCAAAGAACAACACTGCGATCTTTACGTATTTGAAGAGAGCTGGTCAGGCCATACCTTCTGGTGGTGACTGTCGAAGTTCGTCTATGCTTGACTTCAGCTCCGCTCCAACTGCAGATGGGAGAACCACCAAAGCGTTGTCCAGGCCTTTCAATCTGTGGAGACGTGCAAAAATGGAAAAGCTCAACATTTACGTCTACTCACTGAATAAAGACAAGAAACCAAGGGAGCCGGATTGTTTACATTGCATCGTAAGAGTCGCAGGTGAGGTTGGCGGGGATCACCACCAAAACTGAAGGACGGAAGCTGGCCAGCAGGACCACGAGATTAATTTGGAACCACAGCTCATAGTCACTGGTTTGGAAGAGAGGGAATTTGGGAGCCAGAGCCGTCAAAGTCAGGTTCAGTATTGCGTCCCGGACGTCCGCGTTTGTGATGTAGGCGATGTTTTCCTGAGAGGGGAGGGTGGGGGAAGAGACACATTCAGCACCACGATAGGACCCTCTAGAACAACCTGCTTGCTCGCAAGCAGCACATTCTGGGTCTAAGCCATTATAGATAAATTGCATTAAAAAGGGGGGATAAGTTGAAAAAAGACTCACCTCCTTGCTGACCTCCACGAACGTTTCAAAGAATTTCTCTAGCTGCTTCTCATCTGGGGCTCTCAGGATGCTGCTCAACACCTCCTTCACCACGGTCACATTTTCAAGAGCACCGGTGGACGGATCCAACAGGAGCTCTGCTTTCTGGTCAGGTGACAGGGATTCCAAAGCTGCCAGCTAAGGTGAACAAAACCCATACACAAAGCAAATAACGCATGACTGTTGGTGACTTGCGGTCTTCCCAAAGACATAAAAAAAAAGAAACAACCAAAAATCACTTCCATTCAAAGGTTACCTTAAAGCTGTGTGAAAGGAGAAACATAATAAAAATAGGTTATTTACCCCACTGATGTTCAGCTCCTTGAGGTCTGTGTAATTGGCCACCGTGGAGAATAGACCCAAGTTGATGTCAAGCCACTCAGCATCGTTTCCGATGTCCTTTCTGCAATCTGTTTTTCAAAATAGGGGTGGAAGAAGATCAGCCTGTGTCGGTGCGCTGCTATGAAGCAGACACACAAAAACCCTGACATGTCAGCATAAACAAAACCAGCAACGCACGCCACCCGGCAACATAGAGGTGCCGGGAAAGCACGTCCTGGAAGGTCTACCTGGACTGTTGAATCGGACGGCAAATTGCTTCAGGTGCTCCACCAGAACCCTGGTTATCTCCTGCCTCCTGGTGAATGTCATTTTGTAGAAAACATCTCCCATTCCCTCAACGCTGCAACAGAAAGTCACAGAAGGGTGTTAAGGTGGGCATGTCGATGAAGATCGACAAGGATCCTTTCTCCACATTCAGGCACTCACATCACATGGTAGTTGGTGCAGTTGATGCCAGCTGTGACCTTAAGCAGCATTTCTGCGGTGAAACTGGGGAGGACAGGGATGAGCTTCTCGGTGAACCACACTTCCCAGTCATGAGCCACAAATTCCGGGAACTTCAGTTCAATGATCACGAATGTTCGGTTCATCATCACGTCTCTCACAGCGGGGGCGATATCGGGAATCTGCAGGGATAAAACACCGGGAGTGTTAATGGCACTGCGTGAAAGTAGCGTTCTTTGGGCTAGTCTTCGTGGCTTCCACGCGACCTCTGTCAGACACTTTGACTCATTGACTTGCCTCAGGAGATGCGGTTAGAGTCGTCAGAAACTCCTCCACGTTCTTGAAAGCATTGCCATTCTCCAGGCGGTCAAACACAGCGACGATCTGATTGGTGTTGTTCAACGCTCCGGAGCTCAGTGTCAGTTCAGCTACTTGGCTGGGGCTCAGCAGCGCCAACGATGCAAACTGAAGCACAACATGGACAGCAGATGGTATAGCACAGGCGTTTACTTCAAATCAAGATTGCATTCATAAAAAAAATGAAGATTCACAAGGTCAACTGGAGCGAACCAAAGGTTACTCACGCTGGAGAAATTTTCATTCAGCCTTTGGAGATCCTCCAAGGTAGCGTAGACGGAGAAGTTGCCAAAGTTCTTCTCCAGCCAGTCAGCGCTGCTTGTAGTATTGGCAAGACAGGCAGGATCTGGATTGAACATTGGGGGAATTAGACAGAACACCACTGAACTGGCGAAACACCCATGACAAGCCGAGACGCTGAAGGATGCCTAAGGAACTACAGCATGACGGGTGGCAACTCAAGACATTGACAGGGCTTAAAGTACCTGGTAGGTCATCTCTCGAGAGGAAGGGATTGACAAATTCAGTGAAGACGACCCGTTGTTGCCCCACCTCCATGAGGGACGCTTGACGACTGAGAGCCTGCACCCTATTTCGGGAGAGATCGTCGGCCGTTAAGGATTGCACAACTCCACTCCCCTGACTACCACTTCGGGATTTACAGAGCACTGAAGATACTTACACAACTTGGTAGGTGTCGCAACTGAAGTTCTTGGAGCTAAGGCAGGACAGGAAGTCCCTGGAGACCGCTGGCAAGAATGGTCTCAGCCTTCCCTGGAACCAGTCGCTAATGAAGCTGACATCTGTCAGTTGAGCGGCGCTGAAGTTGTTGACTTTCACCTCTCCGATGGCATCGAGAATACTGGACTCAGCCTGATGGCCACTGAGGTTCTGTGAAAGCAAAGGGACATATCTCAATGTAGAGCCCAGAGACAGCACTTCATCTCCTGTTCCAGCAAGCCGGGGTGTCACTCACATTGTTGGAGTACGCTGACAGAGCAACCTCCAGAACTCCCGCGACTTTCTGGAAAAAAAGCTTCCACGTCTCTGCGCTGCTGTTCATGCTCGGCACTTTGCAAGTCAGCAGCGTGACGAGAGCATCAGAGGACAGGGATGATGCGTCCTTTAAAAGAGTGGACAGATTCGTGCAGTCAGAGAACCAGGACTCTTTGCAAATACAGGCATTCAGGTGCACCGTTCATGGAAGACTTACCGATGAGCAGGCATAATTAGAGATGGTGAAGTTGCACAGCTGATCCGAGGAAGGAGGCTGGCTCCCGGGTCGACCACTGCAAGGGACAAAACCATGTTATCCATTGTCACCACTTTAAAGCCTATCTCTGTTCTCAGCAGGCACCAAACCGATACTCACCTGTTGACACCACTACACAGCTTCACCTCTGCAAAGCAAACAAACATAAAAAAACAAAAGATGAGGTCTAGAATTTACTAGCCATCTCATGATTTTATCACAAACTGATGAAAATCTATCAATCGCAAACTAGCATCCTGTGATCTGACTCACCATCCACTATTGTCTCTTTGCACTGGTGAGAAGGAAGACAAGGCAAGAAAATATAAGAAAACCATCACGTACAGCTTCTAATGGGCTTGAACTGTACCCATAACCTATGTACGATAATGAAGTACTTACGAAACCCACAGGACGAGGAGGCGTGCAGCCTGAGGAGAAAACCAAGACAAACAAGATTTCTGTCAATGGGAGGCCACTTGCAAATTGCTTACATTCACTTGCATTTGGTAAGAACTCTTTTGGTTGACCAAAGAACAACACTGCGATCTTTACGTATTTGAAGAGAGCTGGTCAGGCCATACCTTCTGGTGGTGACTGTCGAAGTTCGTCTATGCTTGACTTCAGCTCCGCTCCAACTGCAGATGGGAGAACCACCAAAGCGTTGTCCAGGCCTTTCAATCTGTGGAGACGTGCAAAAATGGAAAAGCTCAACATTTACGTCTACTCACTGAATAAAGACAAGAAACCAAGGGAGCCGGATTGTTTACATTGCATCGTAAGAGTCGCAGGTGAGGTTGGCGGGGATCACCACCAAAACTGAAGGACGGAAGCTGGCCAGCAGGACCACGAGATTAATTTGGAACCACAGCTCATAGTCACTGGTTTGGAAGAGAGGGAATTTGGGAGCCAGAGCCGTCAAAGTCAGGTTCAGTATTGCGTCCCGGACGTCCGCGTTTGTGATGTAGGCGATGTTTTCCTGAGAGGGGAGGGTGGGGGAAGAGACACATTCAGCACCACGATAGGACCCTCTAGAACAACCTGCTTGCTCGCAAGCAGCACATTCTGGGTCTAAGCCATTATAGATAAATTGCATTAAAAAGGGGGGATAAGTTGAAAAAAGACTCACCTCCTTGCTGACCTCCACGAACGTTTCAAAGAATTTCTCTAGCTGCTTCTCATCTGGGGCTCTCAGGATGCTGCTCAACACCTCCTTCACCACGGTCACATTTTCAAGAGCAACCGGTGGACGGATCCAACAGGAGCTCTGCTTTCTGGTCAGGTGACAGGGATTCCAAAGCTGCCAGCTAAGGTGAACAAAACCCATACACAAAGCAAATAACGCATGACTGTTGGTGACTTGCGGTCTTTCCCAAAGACATAAAAAAAAAGAAACAACCAAAAATCACTTCCATTCAAAGGTTACCTTAAAGCTGTGTGAAAGGAGAAACATAATAAAAATAGGTTATTTACCCCACTGATGTTCAGCTCCTTGAGGTCTGTGTAATTGGCCACCGTGGAGAATAGACCCAAGTTGATGTCAAGCCACTCAGCATCGTTTCCGATGTCCTTTCTGCAATCTGTTTTTCAAAATAGGGGTGGAAGAAGATCAGCCTGTGTCGGTGCGCTGCTATGAAGCAGACACACAAAAACCCTGACATGTCAGCATAAACAAAACCAGCAACGCACGCCACCCGGCAACATAGAGGTGCCGGGAAAGCACGTCCTGGAAGGTCTACCTGGACTGTTGAATCGGACGGCAAATTGCTTCAGGTGCTCCACCAGAACCCTGGTTATCTCCTGCCTCCTGGTGAATGTCATTTTGTAGAAAACATCTCCCATTCCCTCAACGCTGCAACAGAAAGTCACAGAAGGGTGTTAAGGTGGGCATGTCGATGAAGATCGACAAGGATCCTTTCTCCACATTCAGGCACTCACATCACATGGTAGTTGGTGCAGTTGATGCCAGCTGTGACCTTAAGCAGCATTTCTGCGGTGAAACTGGGGAGGACAGGGATGAGCTTCTCGGTGAACCACACTTCCCAGTCATGAGCCACAAATTCCGGGAACTTCAGTTCAATGATCACGAATGTTCGGTTCATCATCACGTCTCTCACAGCGGGGGCGATATCGGGAATCTGCAGGGATAAAACACCGGGAGTGTTAATGGCACTGCGTGAAAGTAGCGTTCTTTGGGCTAGTCTTCATGGCTTCCACGCGACCTCTGTCAGACACTTTGACTCATTGACTTGCCTCAGGAGATGCGGTTAGAGTCGTCAGAAACTCCTCCACGTTCTTGAAAGCATTGCCATTCTCCAGGCGGTCAAACACAGCGACGATCTGATTGGTGTTGTTCAACGCTCCGGAGCTCAGTGTCAGTTCAGCTACTTGGCTGGGGCTCAGCAGCGCCAACGATGCAAACTGAAGCACAACATGGACAGCAGATGGTATAGCACAGGCGTTTACTTCAAATCAAGATTGCATTCATAAAAAAAATGAAGATTCACAAGGTCAACTGGAGCGAACCAAAGGTTACTCACGCTGGAGAAATTTTCATTCAGCCTTTGGAGATCCTCCAAGGTAGCGTAGACGGAGAAGTTGCCAAAGTTCTTCTCCAGCCAGTCAGCGCTGCTTGTAGTATTGGCAAGACAGGCAGGATCTGGATTGAACATTGGGGGAATTAGACAGAACACCCACTGAACTGGCGAAACACCCATGACAAGCCGAGACGCTGAAGGATGCCTAAGGAACTACAGCATGACGGGTGGCAACTCAAGACATTGACAGGGCTTAAAGTACCTGGTAGGTCATCTCTCGAGAGGAAGGGATTGACAAATTCAGTGAAGACGACCCGTTGTTGCCCCACCTCCATGAGGACGCTTGACGACTGAGAGCCTGCACCCTATTTCGGGAGAGATCGTCGGCCGTTAAGGATTGCACAACTCCACTCCCCTGACTACCACTTCGGGATTTACAGAGCACTGAAGATACTTACACAACTTGGTAGGTGTCGCAACTGAAGTTCTTGGAGCTAAGGCAGGACAGGAAGTCCCTGGAGACCGCTGGCAAGAATGGTCTCAGCCTTCCCTGGAACAGTCGCTAATGAAGCTGACATCTGTCAGTTGAGCGGCGCTGAAGTTGTTGACTTTCACCTCTCCGATGGCATCGAGAATACTGGACTCAGCCTGATGGCCACTGAGGTTCTGTGAAAGCAAAGGGACATATCTCAATGTAGAGCCCAGAGACAGCACTTCATCTCCTGTTCCAGCAAGCCGGGGTGTCACTCACATTGTTGGAGTACGCTGACAGAGCAACCTCCAGAACTCCCGCGACTTTCTGGAAAAAAAGCTTCCACGTCTCTGCGCTGCTGTTCATGCTGCTCGGCACTTTGCAAGTCAGCAGCGTGACGAGAGCATCAGAGGACAGGGATGATGCGTCCTTTAAAAGAGTGGACAGATTCGTGCAGTCAGAGAACCAGGACTCTTTGCAAATACAGGCATTCAGGTGCACCGTTCATGGAAGACTTACCGATGAGCAGGCATAATTAGAGATGGTGAAGTTGCACAGCTGATCCGAGGAAGGAGGCTGGCTCCCGGGTCGACCACTGCAAGGGACAAAACCATGTTATCCATTGTCACCACTTTAAAGCCTATCTCTGTTCTCAGCAGGCACCAAACCGATACTCACCTGTTGACACCACTACACAGCTTCACCTCTGCAAAGCAAACAAACATAAAAAAACAAAAGATGAGGTCTAGAATTTACTAGCCATCTCATGATTTTATCACAAACTGATGAAAATCTATCAATCGCAAACTAGCATCCTGTGATCTGACTCACCATCCACTATTGTCTCTTTGCACTGGTGAGAAGGAAGACAAGGCAAGAAAATATAAGAAAACCATCACGTACAGCTTCTAATGGGCTTGAACTGTACCCATAACCTATGTACGATAATGAAGTACTTACGAAACCCACAGGACGAGGAGGCGTGCAGCCTGAGGAGAAAAACCAAGACAAACAAGATTTCTGTCAATGGGAGGCCACTTGCAAATTGCTTACATTCACTTGCATTTGGTAAGAACTCTTTTGGTTGACCAAAGAACAACACTGCGATCTTTACGTATTTGAAGAGAGCTGGTCAGGCCATACCTTCTGGTGGTGACTGTCGAAGTTCGTCTATGCTTGACTTCAGCTCCGCTCCAACTGCAGATGGGAGAACCACCAAAGCGTTGTCCAGGCCTTTCAATCTGTGGAGACGTGCAAAAATGGAAAAGCTCAACATTTACGTCTACTCACTGAATAAAGACAAGAAACCAAGGGAGCCGGATTGTTTACATTGCATCGTAAGAGTCGCAGGTGAGGTTGGCGGGGATCACCACCAAAACTGAAGGACGGAAGCTGGCCAGCAGGACCACGAGATTAATTTGGAACCACAGCTCATAGTCACTGGTTTGGAAGAGAGGGAATTTGGGAGCCAGAGCCGTCAAAGTCAGGTTCAGTATTGCGTCCCGGACGTCCGCGTTTGTGATGTAGGCGATGTTTTCCTGAGAGGGGAGGGTGGGGGAAGAGACACATTCAGCACCACGATAGGACCCTCTAGAACAACCTGCTTGCTCGCAAGCAGCACATTCTGGGTCTAAGCCATTATAGATAAATTGCATTAAAAAGGGGGGATAAGTTGAAAAAAGACTCACCTCCTTGCTGACCTCCACGAACGTTTCAAAGAATTTCTCTAGCTGCTTCTCATCTGGGGCTCTCAGGATGCTGCTCAACACCTCCTTCACCACGGTCACATTTTCAAGAGCACCGGTGGACGGATCCAACAGGAGCTCTGCTTTCTGGTCAGGTGACAGGGATTCCAAAGCTGCCAGCTAAGGTGAACAAAACCCATACCACAAAGCAAATAACGCATGACTGTTGGTGACTTGCGGTCTTTCCAAAGACATAAAAAAAAAGAAACAACCAAAAATCACTTCCATTCAAAGGTTACCTTAAAGCTGTGTGAAAGGAGAACATAATAAAAATAGGTTATTTACCCCACTGATGTTCAGCTCCTTGAGGTCTGTGTAATTGGCCACCGTGGAGAATAGACCCAAGTTGATGTCAAGCCACTCAGCATCGTTTCCGATGTCCTTTCTGCAATCTGTTTTTCAAAATAGGGGTGGAAGAAGATCAGCCTGTGTCGGTGCGCTGCTATGAAGCAGACACACAAAAACCCTGACATGTCAGCATAAACAAACCAGCAACGCACGCCACCCGGCAACATAGAGGTGCCGGGAAAGCACGTCCTGGAAGGTCTACCTGGACTGTTGAATCGGACGGCAAATTGCTTCAGGTGCTCCACCAGAACCCTGGTTATCTCCTGCCTCCTGGTGAATGTCATTTTGTAGAAAACATCTCCCATTCCCTCAACGCTGCAACAGAAAGTCACAGAAGGGTGTTAAGGTGGGCATGTCGATGAAGATCGACAAGGATCCTTTCTCCACATTCAGGCACTCACATCACATGGTAGTTGGTGCAGTTGATGCCAGCTGTGACCTTAAGCAGCATTTCTGCGGTGAAACTGGGGAGGACAGGGATGAGCTTCTCGGTGAACCACACTTCCCAGTCATGAGCCACAAATTCCGGGAACTTCAGTTCAATGATCACGAATGTTCGGTTCATCATCACGTCTCTCACAGCGGGGGCGATATCGGGAATCTGCAGGGATAAAACACCGGGAGTGTTAATGGCACTGCGTGAAAGTAGCGTTCTTTGGGCTAGTCTTCATGGCTTCCACGCGACCTCTGTCAGACACTTTGACTCATTGACTTGCCTCAGGAGATGCGGTTAGAGTCGTCAGAAACTCCTCCACGTTCTTGAAAGCATTGCCATTCTCCAGGCGGTCAAACACAGCGACGATCTGATTGGTGTTGTTCAACGCTCCGGAGCTCAGTGTCAGTTCAGCTACTTGGGCTGGGGCTCAGCAGCGCCAACGATGCAAACTGAAGCACAACATGGACAGCAGATGTATAGCACAGGCGTTTACTTCAAATCAAGATTGCATTCATAAAAAAAATGAAGATTCACAAGGTCAACTGGAGCGAACCAAAGGTTACTCACGCTGGAGAAATTTTCATTCAGCCTTTGGAGATCCTCCAAGGTAGCGTAGACGGAGAAGTTGCCAAAGTTCTTCTCCAGCCAGTCAGCGCTGCTTGTAGTATTGGCAAGACAGGCAGGATCTGGATTGAACATTGGGGAATTAGACAGAACACCACTGAACTGGCGAAACACCCATGACAAGCCGAGACGCTGAAGGATGCCTAAGGAACTACAGCATGACGGGTGGCAACTCAAGACATTGACAGGGCTTAAAGTACCTGGTAGGTCATCTCTCGAGAGGAAGGGATTGACAAATTCAGTGAAGACGACCCGTTGTTGCCCCACCTCCATGGGGACGCTTGACGACTGAGAGCCTGCACCCTATTTCGGGAGAGATCGTCGGCCGTTAAGGATTGCACAACTCCACTCCCCTGACTACCACTTCGGGATTTACAGAGCACTGAAGATACTTACACAACTTGGTAGGTGTCGCAACTGAAGTTCTTGGAGCTAAGGCAGGACAGGAAGTCCCTGGAGACCGCTGGCAAGATGGTCTCAGCCTTCCCTGGAACCAGTCGCTAATGAAGCTGACATCTGTCAGTTGAGCGGCGCTGAAGTTGTTGACTTTCACCTCTCCGATGGCATCGAGAATACTGGACTCAGCCTGATGGCCACTGAGGTTCTGTGAAAGCAAAGGGACATATCTCAATGTAGAGCCCAGAGACAGCACTTCATCTCCTGTTCCAGCAAGCCGGGGTGTCACTCACATTGTTGGAGTACGCTGACAGAGCAACCTCCAGAACTCCCGCGACTTTCTGGAAAAAAAGCTTCCACGTCTCTGCGCTGCTGTTCATGCTCGGCACTTTGCAAGTCACAGCAGCGTGACGAGAGCATCAGAGGACAGGGATGATGCGTCCTTTAAAAGAGTGGACAGATTCGTGCAGTCAGAGAACCAGGACTCTTTGCAAATACAGGCATTCAGGTGCACCGTTCATGGAAGACTTACCGATGAGCAGGCATAATTAGAGATGGTGAAGTTGCACAGCTGATCCGAGGAAGGAGGCTGGCTCCCGGGGTCGACCACTGCAAGGGACAAACCATGTTATCCATTGTCACCACTTTAAAGCCTATCTCTGTTCTCAGCAGGCACCAAACCGATACTCACCTGTTGACACCACTACACAGTCACCTCTCTGCAAAGCAAACAAACATAAAAAAAAAAAGATGAGGTCTAGAATTTTACTAGCCATCTCATGATTTTATCAAAACTGATGAAAATCTATCAATCGCAAACTAGCATCCTGTGATCTGACTCACCATCCACTATTGTCTCTTTGCACTGGTGAGAAGGAAGACAAGGCAAGAAAATATAAGAAAACCATCACGTACAGCTTCTAATGGGCTTGAACTGTACCCATAACCTATGTACGATAATGAAGTACTTACGAAACCCACAGGACGAGGAGGCGTGCAGCCTGAGGAGAAAACCAAGACAAACAAGATTTCTGTCAATGGGAGGCCACTTGCAAATTGCTTACATTCACTTGCATTTGGTAAGAACTCTTTTGGTTGACCAAAGAACAACACTGCGATCTTTACGTATTTGAAGAGAGCTGGTCAGCCATACCTTCTGGTGGTGACTGTCGAAGTTCGTCTATGCTTGACTTCAGCTCCGCTCCAACTGCAGATGGGAGAACCACCAAAGCGTTGTCCAGGCCTTTCAATCTGTGGAGACGTGCAAAAATGGAAAAGCTCAACATTTACGTCTACTCACTGAATAAAGACAAGAAACCAAGGGAGCCGGATTGTTTACATTGCATCGTAAGAGTCGCAGGTGAGGTTGGCGGGGATCACCACAAAACTGAGGACGGAAGCTGGCCAGCAGGACCACGAGATTAATTTGGAACACCAGCTCATAGTCACTGGTTTGGAAGAGAGGGAATTTGGGAGCCAGAGCCGTCAAAGTCAGGTTCAGTATTGCGTCCCGGACGTCCGCGTTTGTGATGTAGGCGATGTTTTCCTGAGAGGGAGGGTGGGGGAAGAGACACATTCAGCACCACGATAGGACCCTCTAGAACAACCTGCTTGCTCGCAAGCAGCACATTCTGGGTCTAAGCCATTATAGATAAATTGCATTAAAAAGGGGGGATAAGTTGAAAAAGACTCACCTCCTTGCTGACCTCCACGAACGTTTCAAAGAATTTTCTCTAGCTGCTTCTCATCTGGGGCTCTCAGGATGCTGCTCAACACCTCCTTCACCACGGTCACATTTCAAGAGCACCGGTGGACGGATCCAACAGGAGCTCTGCTTTCTGGTCAGGTGACAGGGATTCCAAAGCTGCCAGCTAAGGTGAACAAA